>NC_142684.1:136352424-136655454 GCF_056320005.1 Nelumbo lutea | reverse complement strand
AGTCTATCCCGAGCTGTTACAAGGCGGTCAGTTTGGCGAAGTCTACCCCGAGCTGTTACAAGGTGGCAGTTCGGTGAAGTCTACCCCGAGCTGTTACAAGATGGTAGTTCGGCGAAGTCTACCCCGAGCTGTTACAAGGTGGGTTAGTTCGGTGGAGTGTGCGCCTAGGCTTGACCCCTTTTGCCGAGCTGTCGTTTCTGCCACGTGTCTCATAATAAAGAGGTCGGGCCAAATTTTCCTTCATCAATTGCCCCCCACTCCTTGCGCCGAGGGCCTTGCCATGGTGCGGGGAGTTTTCACGAGGTGGTTGTAGATTTGTCCCGTCCTTCAAACCTTCACTATACGAGATGCTTTTGCTAGGGTTTTTTCGGTTTTCGAGAAGGCTGAAAACGTGCCTTACTCAAAAACGCTGGTGGTTGTGACCGTGCATTTTAAATTTCAAACCAACTCGCGCCGCTGGGACGTGACAGCGGGTCATTTCAAAAAGGCACGCCACTGCTGTACGTACGCCGTCGACTGTCAGGGAGACGTGCGGCGCGTCAGATTCGAAAAGACGCGTGTCGAAGCGACATTGGTTTCAAAAAGACGTGCTGACATTCCTTTTTTTTCGGAAAGACGTGCGCCAATCACGTCTCGACTTTAAGGGTTGCAAGGTTGGTAAGAACGTGGGCCGTCGGATCGTCTTCAGTCTGCACGGTCGATTCTTGGTTACTGTAGCTATAAATAGTGGGGGACCCCGGTTGGTTTGTCACTTCTGCGGTTGTCTATCGAGTTTGCGTCCAACCTTCCAACTCGCGTCTTTCTTCCAGCTCGCGTCGAGGCTGGTTATACAGTCTTCACGGTTCTTTAGCTTGTTCTTCAAACTTTCCGGTGAGTACTTTCTTGAATCTAATCTTTTCCCCAATGTCTAGCTTTGATAGCTCAGACGATTCTTCGAGTAGGGCCGACGTAGGTTCCACCAACCGAGCCGTGTCCCTAGACTGCCTCAGTGACCCCGAGGTGGAGCTTGAAGACTATGAACTAGTGGGCCGAGTTGCTTCGGGCAGTTTGGCGTCTACCTCCCGCCGAGGTCGGATGCTAGACAGGTTTGGTCCTTCGACCATGACGCCTGAGGGGCTTCAATCCATACTTCTGTCCTACAATCTTCCTGGGGGGTACACCTATTTCATTCCTTCGGGTAGCTTTCCTTGGGAACACGGTCCCGACGAGATCATGATTTTTTGAGAGCAGCTCGCCGCAGGGTTGCGACTTCCTTTCCATCCCCTCCTCGTCGAAGTCATAAACCACTTTGGTGTCACCATTGGCCAGCTTCATCCGAAATCTATTCGGAACCTGGTGGGGACGATATCCCTTTTTTGCGAGCAGAACTTCCCCTTGGACTTAGAGATATTCTCCTCTATCTTGATGCTCAAGAGACAGGCGGGTCCTCTTCCTGGGGGCAGACGGGCGTATTACCTTACTCCTCGCCAGGGTTTTAAGCTTCTGCACGATCTCCCTAACAAGGTCCTGGCGTGGAAGCGGGACTATTTCGGCGTGCGAAGTGCACAAGGATGGGCCTTTCAGACCGGGTGGGGTGAGGCCGCTCCCGACTCGGGCGTAACTCTCGTTAAAGAAACGGTGAAGGGTCTCCGGCAGTGGGCACGACAAGGCTTAAAGTGCCACCACTACTTAACGGAGGCTAAGCCTTTTGCAGCCGGCCTGAGTTCGGGTAGGTTTCTGGCTATGCGGTTTCTTGCATGCTCTGTTCGTTTTTTTCTGATGTCGAACTCGTTCTGCAGGTGTGATGGATGCGGAGAGAACTCGCGGCGGGCGTTTGTTCCAAGGTATGAAGAGGAGGAAGCGGGTCGCCAAGCGAACTTGTACCGAGCTGCCCCTGGATGAGGAGACCCAAGCCCCAGACCATACAACAGAGGATCTGCCCAGGGAGCCCGAAGTGACTCCACCGGTGCACGAGACTGCCGGGGCGCCTTTCGCTGAAACCACTCATACGGGCGCTCCTGCGTACTCAAGTGCTCCTCACTCCGGGTCTGCTCATACGCGGGCTGGGCCCTCAGGCTCGGGAGCTCAAGGGGAGTTTAGGAGCGTGTTGATGCCGAACTACACTCTTCAAAAGAGTAGGGATGCTACTTTCCCCGAGGAGGTCGCGGCAGGGACCGATCTTCCCTTGAATCAGGTCGCTTGCCGCGCCGTAACACATGCCATGGTGGTAAGTGAGATTCCGTCTTCCTTTTTTATTCTGTTGCTTCTGCTGTTATTTGCTCACTTGTTTCTTTTGGTAGGTGAATTCTTCAATTCATGCCTTGGCTGCCCAAGTGGAGAGGAGCTCGCGACAGGCGCGAGCTGCTGAGGCTGCTGCTCATGCAGCTGAAGAAGCCTTCTGTGCTGCAGAGGCAAATACCCGGGCTGCTGAGGCGGCTGCTTACGCTGCTGAAAAGGCCGCTCACGTCGCGATGGCCAGACAGGCGAGGTCTCAGCGTGACGCCGAGGCCATGGGGGTAGTTGTCAAGCACATGGCGGACTTGAAGTTGGATTTGCAGCATCAAGTCGAGTATCTTCAGGAGGACATTAGGGAGAGAACACAGATTTTCACCCAAGGTATTGAAGATGCCAAAAAGAAGGCAGTTGAAGACTATATTGCCTCCCCGCATTTTGACGATCTGATGGTGGACTCTTACAGGAGGGGGTTCAAGTTGAGCCGGTGGATGATCCGGAATACATACCCCGACCTCGATGTAAGTGCCATAACCACTTCGCGCATAACTCAGGAGATGGCCAATGCTGCCGATGGTGAGCCGGACTCTGAAGGGGAGGTAGGGCCTTCGGGTGTTGTTGAAGTGCCTTCCGATGGCGAAGAAGTAGCTCCGGGCATGTAATTTTTTTTTTTTTTGCCAATGTACTGTTTCTTGCAATGGAGTGTCTTTTTCCCCTTGCTCATCTTCCCCGAGCTGTTTCTTTGCCGGGTTTTTAGATTTCTGTGGTCTTTTATGCCGCGAACTGATTTTTTGCCGAGCTGATAATGTGCTGAAGTTCCTCGGCTTGCCTTGTGGCACGGCCTGACTTTGTCCACTTCGCTAGGTGGTTTATAGGTAGTATCGTCTCAAGTTCACGATGTTCCACGTTCGGGGTACTCGTTTGCCTTCCAAGGTTTCGAGTTCATATGCGCCCCCGAGCGCTGTTTTTACTTTATAGGGACCTTCCCAATTAGGTCCAAGCTTGCCGACGCCGGGTTCGGGCACCATAATTTTCCAGAGGACCAGGTCGCCGATTCGGAAGCTTCGTCGCTTTACTCTGCTATTGTAGTAGCGGGCTACCTGCTGCTGGTATGCCGTTGTTCGGATGTGCGCGAGGTCCCTTACCTCGTCCAGTAGGTCGAGGTTGGTGCGTAACTCGTCTCCGTTCGTCCGATCATTGTATGTTTCTAATCGCAACGTTGGTATTTCGATTTCCGCTGGGATCACCGCTTCAGTGCCGTAGGTGAGGTTGAAGGGGGTTTCTCCCGTGGCTGCTTTTTCGGTCGTTCGGTGAGCCCATAAGACACTTGGTAGCTCTTCGGCCCACAATCCCTTAGCTCGGTCCAGACGTGCTTTCAGTCCGCATAGGATGGCTCTGTTCATTACTTCCGTCTGACCGTTTGCATGTGGGTGCGCGACTGACGTGAAATTTTGCCGAATCCCCATGTCCTGGCACCACTCTTGGAACTTGATATCCTCAAACTGTTTGCCGTTGTCGGAAATTAGAGCCCGAGGTAATCCGAAGCGACATACTATGTTCTTCCAAAAGAAGTTCTGTATGTTTCGGGCCGTAACAGTTGCCAGAGGTTCGGCTTCTATCCACTTCGTAAAATAATCTACCGCAACAACTAAGAATTTTTGCCCGCCTGCTGCTGGTGGGAATGGCCTGAGGAGGTCGATGCCCCATTGTGCAAAGGGCCACGGGCTGGCGAGGTATTTGAGGTCGGAGGCAGGTTGATGGGGGATGTTAGCGTGCTTCTGACACTTGTCACATTTTCTGACGAGCTCGACAACTTCTGCCTTCATTGTTGGCCAATAGTATCCTTGTCGAAGTGCCTTTTGGGCGAGTGCTCTGCCCCCAGGTGTCCGCCGCACAGGCCTTCATGAGTGTCGCGGAGTACAAACTCGGCTTCGGTAGGTCGCTGGCACCGCAAATAGGGGAGCGTGTACGACCGTCGGTATAACCGTTCGTCTATTATGACATATTTGGCCGCCTGGCGCTGCACCCTTTTGGCGGCATTGCGTTCTACAGGGAGGGTTCCGTCTATCAGGAAGCTCGCGAGTGGATCGATCCAGCTCGGCTCTGCTTCTAAGACAGGAGCGACCTCCTCTGTCCCCCCGAGAATACTAGGCCGAGGTAAGTCCTCTATGTACACGGTTCTCATATTGTTGTGACTCGTGCTGGCTAACCGGGACAGGGCGTCGGCCTCAGTGTTTTCGGACCTCGGGATTTGCCTGATGATGTGTGACCGGAAGTTGAGCAGGGCTTCTTTTACTTTGGCCAAATATGCGATCATGGAGAGATCGCGTGCTTCGTACTCGCCGGTAACTTGGTTTACCACGAGCTGAGAATCGCTGTAGATGACCAAGTATTTTGCCTTTAACTTTCGCGCTAGGTCCAGCCCGGCAATTAGTGCTTCGTACTCTGCCTCATTGTTGTATGCCGCGAACTCAAAGCGTAGCGCGTACTCTACTTTTGCGCCGCTCGGGCCGCACAAGACTATTCCAGCTCCGCTACCCTGCCGGTTCGAGGAACCATCCACGTGAAGGATCCAGGGCTCCTCATCCCAATTCGCTCTTCGCCTGATCAGGAGAGATGCCACACTCGATGCTACTTCACGGGGTTCGAACTCTATGGGCTTAGGAGCTCCGGGTTCGCCGCAAATGGGGACCTCGGGCTCGACCTGCGGGGCTTCGTGGCTGAAAGTGCACTCGGCGATAAAATCCGCCAAAGCTTGGGCCTTGATAGCGGTTCTCGGTTTGTACTGGAGATCGTACTTGCTGAGTTCGATGGCCCATTTCGTCAGTCGACCGGAGACTTCGGGTTTGAGTAAAACTTGTCTGAGAGGCTTGTCAGTTAGGACGATGACTGTATGAGCCTGGAAGTACGGGCGGAGTGTCCGAGCTGCTATTACTAGGGCGTATGCTAGTTTTTCTATCTCCGGGTACCTTGCCTCTGCTCCCTGCAAAATCTTACTAACATAATATATGGGTCGTTGTACCTGGTCTGTTTCCTTTATTAGTACCGAACTGACCGCCTCGTCGCTCGCCGAGAGGTACAGTTGTAAGACCTCGCCCACCTCGAGCCGGGCTAAGGTTGGTATACTAGCGAGGTAACCTTTTAGTTCGTCGAACGCGAACTGGCAGTCCTGGGTCCATTCGAACCCTTTGCCTTTGACTGCCTTGAAGAAGGGTAGGCAGCGGTCTGCTGACTTGGATAAGAAGCGGCTTAGAGCGGCTATGCGGCCGTTTAGCCTCTGGACCTCTTTTACTTTCCGAGGTGGTTTCATATCTAGAACGGCTTTTACTTTGTCCGGGTTGGCCTCAATACTGCACCGATTGACAATGTAGCCTAGGAACTTGCCCGAGGTGACGCCGAAGACACACTTGTTGGGATTCAACTTCATGCTAAAGTGTCGCAGGATTTGGAAAACAGAATCTAAGTCTTGTATTAACTCTTGTGAAAACTGAGTTTTGACGACCTTGTCGTCTACATAGCACTCTATCTTCGTACCAATCAGGGGCCGAAACAGCTTATTTACAAGTCTTGGGAAAGTTGCCCCGGCGTTTTTTAGTCCGAAGGGCATGACTTTGTAGTAATACAGGCCGAACTCGGTAATGAAGCTAGTTTTTTCCTCGTCGGATGGGTCCATCCTAACTTGGTTGTAGCCCGAGTAGGCGTCCAGGAAGCTTAGCAACTCGTTTCCTGAGGTCGCGTCCACTAGGCGATCAATTCTGGGGAGGGGGAAGCAGTGTTTCGGGCAAGCTCGGTTCAAGTCGGTATAGTCGACGCACATGCGCCACTTGCCATTTGCCTTTTTTACCAACACCGGGTTGGCCACCCAGCTCGGGTAGTGGACTTCCCTTATGAAGTTTGCTGCGAGGAGCTTCTCAACCTCCTCGTCGACCGCTCTCCAGCGTTTTGGGGCTAAGTTACGTTTCTTCTGTCTAACGGGTCTGACTACAGGGTCAGTATTAAGCTTGTGAGTTATCAGTCTGGGGCTAATGCCGGGCATGTTGGCCACGGACCAGGCAAAAATATCTAAATTTTGGAGTAAAAAACTTACCAGTTCGGCTTGTAGGGGATCTTCGATGGAAGCTCCGATGCTTAGTGTGCGAGTTGGGTCCGTAGCTGAAGCCTGGATTGCGACTGTTTCCTCCGTGGGCGAGGCTCACTCCTCACCTTTCTCCACCGGCCGCTCCAGCTCGAGGTCATCGGCCGTCTTGGTTTTTCCCTTTAG
This sequence comes from Nelumbo lutea, assembly GCF_056320005.1. NCBI lineage: Eukaryota > Viridiplantae > Streptophyta > Magnoliopsida > Proteales > Nelumbonaceae > Nelumbo > Nelumbo lutea. The sequence continues at coordinate 136,648,982 of NC_142684.1, read as the reverse complement.
GGCGGCAACGTAGCACTTGCGGGACTCGAGCTAGTCACCCCGCGCTACCCCTATACCGAAGTCCGTAGGGAACTTCATGGCCAAATAGTAGGTGGAGACCGCCGCTCGTAGGACATGCGTGATCGGCCGCCCTATTATGGCATTGTATGGGGAGGGGGTCGCGACTACCAAGAAATCATGGTTGAGTCTGACCGCACAAGGCCATGTGCCAACTTCCACAGGGACAATTATTTTCCCGAGGGGCCTAACTTCCTCTTCGCTGAAACCTACCAGGGGAGTGTTCGCGGGCTTCATCTCGCTCCTCTTTAACTGCAGCTGGTCAAATGCCGACTTGAAGAGGATGTCTGCTGAGTTGCCCGAATCTACGAGCACGCGCCTAATCTCGAAATCGCTAATCCTTAGCTTAATGACAAGCGCGTCATCATGGGGGTAGTGGACTCCTCGCGCGTCGTCCTCCGTGAAAAAGATTGGCTCTTCGGTCTTTGGCCTCTTTGGGGGGTTCCTTTCTTCGAGGGCCACTTCGCGAACTGAAGTCCGGGCTGCTGCCGAGGTACACCCCGCTACTACGGATCCTCCCACTATTACATGGATGGTTCCCCGAACTGGCCTCTCTTCCGGAGGCTGCTTCTGCAACGGTTCGGCAGGTCTGTTGCTAGACTCGGGTGCATCCTTTTCTTGCTCCCCTTGCCGACCTGCTTTATTGTTATTGTGTTGTACGAAATTTCTCAAGTATCCGCGATGGATGAGTCCCTCTATCTCGTCACGGAGGTTATTTCACTGTTCGGTGCTATGACCATGGTCTCGATGGAAACTACAATACAAATTCTTGTTTCTATCGTTCGGATTTCCCTTCAGGCGAGGTGGCCACTTAACGTACGGAGCGTCTTTGATCGTCATTAAGATCTCTGTCCGCCTCGTGTTCAATGGCGTGTAGTCCGTCCGAACTACTAAGGGGGCCCGGAAGGACTGGTTCGGCTTCGGCTCCCGGGTCGGGTTTTTTCTACTCACCGGGTTGGAGAGCTCGCCTTCTCTCTTTCTTTTCTCGTTCCCGCCTTCGGTTTGTTGGTTGATCTCTTCCTCCGTCCTCATGAACTTATCCGCGAGTTTGAGGAATTCGGCCACGGTCGCGGGCTGTTTGGCCACCATGTGCCATTTGAACTCTTTGTGCGTCACCCCTCTTTTGGCCGCCGCGAGCTGCACTGCGGGGTCCAACCGTGGTATTTGCAAGCATGCCTCGTTGAATCGCTTGATGTAGCCCCGAATAGACTCTCCTTCTCTTTGGACCACTCCGAAGATGCTTTCCTCTGTTCTGGGGCACCGTCGGCTGGTGACGAAGTGCGTGGTGAAGACTTGCACGAACTGGGCCCAGCACTTTATCGACCCGGGGGCCAGGTTCCTGTACCAAGTGCGGGCTACCCCCTTGAGGGTGGTGGTAAAGGCCACACACATGCACGATTCGCTAGCCTTGGCGAGGTGCATTTGCCACTGAAAGGCGTCAACGTGGTCGTTGGGGTCGAAGGACCCGTCGTACTTATCCAGAGGTGGGAGTTTGAAGTCTCTGGGTAAGGGGACCGCCAAGAGTTCCGATGCGAGGGGGGAAGGAACGGAGAGAGCCGGGGTAGCCCCTACCTCGTCCGAGCTCGTGGCTTTGCCTCTGACTTCCGACAAGGCACGGGTGGCCGTCTGGCGGCTTTCCCGGCGCCTTCGCCGTTGAGCGGGCCTTGTGCTGGCACTACTGCCTTCCGTGTTACCGACCTCGATGGGCCCGGAGTGCTGGTAGTCCGCCGCCAGGGCGCTGAATCGATTTTCAGTGAGTGGGAGCTCAGGCTTGGAGAGCCGGGGTGCCGACCTCGCGGGCGAGGTTCCCGACCCACCTGTGGGTTGCGAGGCGGGGATGACATTTCTCTCTCTTCGACCTGGGGACGAGGCCTGGCTGTTGGGGTGGTTTTGGGGCCGGGAGGCCTTCGCCTGGCGGGGGCGCCCATCCTGCGGGGAGGCCTTGACCGGCCTCGGAGCGGGGTGGCGAGGTGGAAGTAGTGGTTGGTTCAGTGGCAGTTGGGGAAACTGCTGTTGGTAGTGATACTGGGAGATGTTGTGCAGCACTTGGTGCTGGTGAAGCTGGTGTTGCTGGAACTGTTGCATTTGGGCTTGCATTGCCCGCATGCACTGCACTAGATCCTCCAACCGGTCTTGGCTAGCTGCCAGGGGGATGGCAGTTGGTTCAGTGAAAGTTGTCTCAATGGGGAGATGAAAGGGGACGTTTGTGGTAGGAGGGTTTACGGGTGCCACTGCTTGTGGCGTGTTCAGGATGGGGATCCCATCCGCCGAAAGGGGGATGGTGAACTGTCCAACGCACACCACGGGGACCTGAAGTTCCTCCCCGGTGGCGTTTGTCTCCGTGCCGCGTCCGGTGTAGCTGGAGGAGGCCATGAGTATTGGGATTTTTAAAGAAGAAAGGGGGTATCGAAGTTTGGAGGGAGGCTTTTTGAAGCGTTTCCCACAGACGGCGCCAATTGATGGAGCGCGATCCGGCTGGTCTTAGCTGTCCGCTGCCTTGCTTTCAAACGAGGTAGCAGGGATCCTGAAACGGGAGAGATGGGAAAGCTCCGGGGGGAACCCGGTGTAGAGGCCCCGAAGCTCAAGTTTGAATATTTCAAAAGCAAGGTAATACCAGATAGCGCAAAGTTTTTGCATACCTCTCTTATCGGGGGGCAGGGGGCTCTTATAGTCGCTTCGCGTACTCGCCCCGAGGCCCTTGTCAGATCGGGTATGATTACTCTGGAGCTTGTCAACTCGGTTGTCGTCCCTTCTGCTGAGACAAAACCGTCACTGCCTAACCGTCACTGCTTAACCGTCCAACTGGAGATGGTAGCGTCAGTGGCGGTGGCAGGTGGCCGTTTAGAGTGCAGTTGCCAAACGTCAGATCCCAAGTCAGTCAGGCGTGGCGCCCTCGGGCACGGAATTTCCTGGTGCCAGGCGTGGTATGACTTGTTTGGCTTTGGTGCCTAGAAGATGTGAAGTGCTGAGCGGGGCGGTCTTGAGCTCGGAGGTATCTCGAACTGTAACAAGGTGGGTCAGTTCGGCGAAGTCTATCCCGAGCTGTTACAAGGTGGCAGCTCGGCGAAGTCTACCCCGAGCTGTTACAAGGTAGTTCGGCGAGGTCTACCCTGAGCTGTTACAAGGCGCACTTCGACGAAGTCTATCCCGAGCTGTTACAAGGTGATCAGTTCGGCGAAGTCTACCTCGAGCTGTTACAAGGTAGTTCGGCGAGGTCTACCCCGAGCTGCTACATGGCACAGTTCGGCGAATTCTATCCCGAGCTGTTACAAGGCGGTCAGTTCGGCGAAGTCTACCCCGAGCTGTTACAAGATGGTAGTTCGGCGAAGTCTATTCCGAGCTGTTACAAGGCGGTCAGTTCGGCGAAGTCTATCCCGAGCTGTTACAAGGCGGTCAGTTCGGCGAAGTCTACCCCGAGCTGTTACAAGGTGGCAGTTCGGTGAAGTCTACCCCGAGCTGTTACAAGATGGTAGTTCGGCGAAGTCTACCCCGAGCTGTTACAAGGTAGTTCGGCGAGGTCTACCCTGAGCTGTTACAAGGCGCAGTTCGGCGAAGTCTATCCCGAGCTGTTACAAGGTGGTCAGTTCGGCGAAGTCTATCCCGAGCTGTTACAAGGCGGTCAGTTCGGCAAAGTCTACCCCGAGCTGTTACAAGATGGTAGTTCGGTGAAGTCTATCCCGAGCTGTTACAAGGCGGTCAGTTCGGCGAAGTCTACCCCGAGCTGTTACAAGATGGTAGTTCGGCGAAGTCTATCCCGAGCTGTTACAAGGCGGTCAGTTCGGCGAAGTCTACCTCGAGCTGTTACAAGGTGGCAGTTCGGTGAAGTCTACCCCGAGCTGTTACAAGATGGTAGTTCGGCGAAGTCTACCCCGAGCTGTTACAAGGTGGGTTAGTTCGGCGGAGTGTGCGCCTAGGCTTGACCCCTTTTGCCGAGCTGTCCTTTCTGCCACGTGTCTCATAATAAAGAGGTCGGGCCAAATTTTCCTTCATCATAAATGCATCAGAAGCCCAAATGTCTCAAGTTCTCATAATGCTCGCGGAAGATGCATGGAAAGCTCAAACGTCTCCTGTAAAATGTTGCATGCAAAAAACTGAAAAAATTAGAAAGGGGTGAGGGAAAAAGGAGAGCCTATATATATATCTCACCAGTGTTGCCAGATTTCGACCAGATGATTGAGGTAGTTTCCTGATAACTTGGTGGGCTTTTAGAGGGGCTATATACAATCCAGACTTACATGGAATGGAATGAACGGGAAATTAAACTTGGAGGTGATGGAGTAGTCTAGACTTCATGGGAAACGGTCAGAAAAAGCATAACCAAGTCAAGAGTCTGACTCCTAGTACAACTTAAATTAGCTAGGCTGCAGACAGGAATTAATAATGCACAAGAATTCCTAATCTTAATTTCTATTTAAATCTTTTGTTTCACTGTTCCACTACGACTAGAATTCTAGGCCTAGCGCTAGACGCTTTAAAACTATAAAAACATATGGCCATCTCGGAGTTCTTGCATGTGTTCCCAAAAAATTGATAATTATTTCAAACTATAATTCACTAGTTGGAGTGAATTATGGCCTATTCTGGTTCAAAATCATCCAACTTATTTCTATGCTGCGACAAGGACGACAATGGTTTCGACAGCATCATCGATTGGTCTGAATTTCCAAAGGATCTGTTGGAGGAGATTGTATATAGATTATTTCGTGTTCCCGATCATATTAACTTCGGTTCTGTTTGCACGTCCTGGCGTTCTGTTGCAGTTGAGAATCGCTCCCGTCTTCCCCGTCAACCTCCACTTCTGATGCTTCTCGGTAAAGAGGATACGCAAATCCGCGATTTCTTTAGTCTATATTCCGGCAACACTTACGGTGTTTATCTCCCAGAAATACACAAAAAATGGTGTTGCGGATCATCAGAAGGCTGGCTGGTCATAGTGGATGAATGTACGGAAGAGATTTTTCTACTAAATCCCTTCTCCAGAGCCAAAATTCAGCTACCATCACTGTCGACATTCTCTGATCCTCAGGATAGCAGTGACCCGGAGAGGCCACGAGATTGCCATTTCATAGTGAAGGCAATCTTGTCTTCTAACCCAGATACAACGTCAAAATATGTGGTCATGGCTATAGTCTGTAATTGGCAGAAGTTGTCTTTCTGGAGGCCTGGAGATAAGAGGTGGAATACGTTAACTACTCGGTGGGATCCATACGAAGAAATTATATATTCTAATGGATTATTTTATGCTCTCAGTAATCAGGGACCCGTTGTGACCGTTGATATTAACTCTCATCCTATATCAGTTACAGAAATTGCACCTAGTTTAGCAGAACCAATATTGACCGACCGGTTCTATTTGGTAGAATCATTGGGGGATCTACTACTGGTCTCAAGGATCATTGAGTGGCAGGAGGAAGATGACCGTCCACTACCGGCCTACAAAACAGTTCAGTTCGAAGCATACAGATTGGATAGGGTGAATCGAAGGTGGATGAAGATAAAGAGCATAGGCGATCAAATGCTATTTTTGGGTGACAATTGCTCAATGTCATTGTCTAGTCGTTACTTTCCTGAATGCTGCAGAGGTGATTCCATCTACTTCAATGATGACTATTATGAAGGATACTTTAATAGTCCATCCGGTTGTCACGACATGGGAGTATTCAACCTGGCAGATGGATCTATAAAATCGTTTTACAAGGATCCTCCCATTTGGGTTACTCCTACAATTTGGGTTACACCTCAACCTTGGTAGGTCCAGCCGAGAGGTGATCAATGGAAATTAATTAATTAATTAATAGGCTTTTGCATTTGAAAGAATTTAAAGTTTTGTTTATGGTATATATAGTATGATCGATATAATATGTTTGATTGTGTTGATGAACATAAAGAATACGTTTTCTATTTATTTACTTAATTGTTTATTTTAGTAGTCGTTAATACGTCATCCATGAAATTAAAATTAAGCTCTTGTGAATGCTAAAATCTTAGATAAAATGGAGCTACCTTTCCCTTCTCTCGGTGAATCTGTTGTTTTCTCTCCGTCGAACTACGAACTACGATCGATCTCTTTGCATGCTCAGTCAAACATCGATCTCAATCTCTTCTCCCCATCAATCTATTGTGTTCTCTTCTATATATTGTCTTGTCAAACAGAGCAAGTAGCAGAATGAACGCGGGACGCTGGAACTTCGAACTTTTTGCAAAGGTTTGGGTTTTTTCATTTCATTAGGTAGAATAATGGGTTTTAGACCACTTCAAATCCGGTTCAAATAAGGAACCGTCATGCCAGGTGCCAAAGATCGCCACCCAGTTTTTGTTTTTCTCTAATTTAGTTTTGCATGACCTTAGTTCTGTCTATGGCGACCGCCAGCCATAAACCACTGGGATAGACCATTTTCCTTGTGGTGAGAGTTTGATTTTAATCTCAATATGAGGTTTTAGTTATCCAATCTACAATTATTTTAATGTAGAATGACAAAAAGAAAAGGATGCAAGTTTGAAGGGTTATATCGGTGTCTAGTTTACAGATCATGTGTTGGTCGCGGATGTTTGATTTTGATAGAGAAATTAAGTAATTCACACAAATAATACAAAAATAAGAAAGGAGATACTTGTAGCGATGAGATGGCTACAACGTTGTTTTTAGACATGGTTTTCAAAACCCGATTGGACAGGACAGTTGGACCGGAAAAACCGAGAAATGATTACTTTATCTCTTAGGGTATTTTATCAAAATTAGTTTCATTATCTTCTTTCTAATAGGAGATGGCTGTATATATCTTATCTTCTCTTCTTTCCTTATTGTATTCTCTTTAGGTCATTGACCTTGTCTCTCTATTGTATCCATATTATAATTAGTTTTGTTATAAATAGAGTTGTAGCCTATTGAATAAACACACAAAAGAGAAAGATCTTCTCCATTCATCCTTCTTGGTTCGTATCATGGTATCAAAGCCTGTGATACTTTATCGGATCCGTCCCTCCACTTGAGCTTTGCCGGTGCCCTCTCATAAGTGCACACTGTCGTCATCCTGTACACGACTTCTGGTGCATGCAGAAGACTGAGATATTTATTTGCTTCTTCTTCTTCAAGCCCGAAAGCAAAAATAGGGTAATCTGGAGGTTGCCATCTGGTGCACGGAAGCTTGTCGATCTAGCTTCAAGGATAATCACGAAAAGCGCCCAGTTGTTATTCTCGTCTGTGTTTCGCAAGCGTCTTCCTGCTCCGCTGCCCAGTACAGAGGTAAATAGAGAATTTGACGGAACCGACGACTGAAGCTTGGATCCTCCGTCTTCCAAGTCTACGACCAGAGCGATGAAACTGACGACTCCTCTGCTCCGGTTGGCTGCGGAACAAGCTTGGATCCTCTGTCCTCTGTCTTCCAAGTTTGCAACCAGACCAACGATTCCTCTGCTCTGCTCTGTTTGGAACCGACGACTCCTCTGCTCCGGTTGGCTGCAGAACAAGCTTGGATCCTCTGTCCTCCGTCTTCCAAGTTTGCAACCAGACCAACGATTCCTCTGCTCTGCTCCGTTTGGAACCGATGACTCCTCTGCTCCGGTTGGCTGCGGAACAAGCTTGGATCCTCTGTCCTCCGTCTCCCAAGTCTGCGACCCGACCAACGATTCCTTTGCTCTGCTCCGGTTGGCTGCAAGCTTGGATCCTCTGTGACCAGACCAACAACCGGCAAACGAGATCTTACTGGAAGCTGGATCATCGAGGTAGATATCCTAGAGGGTGACCTAACCCGAATCAGGAGATCCTTACTCTTGACGCCAATCAGATTCTTCATCTGGTGGTTCTCCACGAAGGCGAAAATGTGTTGCGTTCTTCCTCCTTAAGCTAGACGAACCCGACTTCCCTGTTGTAGCCCACCTTCTCCGTGCCGCCCAGCGACAACAGACTCTGGGGCAGTAACAACCCCAGGCTGGCTGCAACACAAGCCCGACTCGAACAAGAGGTCACTCATCAGTGGGTCTCGTAGTAAGCCTCTGTTTTAGAAAATAGTCGGATCTGAACCGACCCGGGCATTAAGCGTAAGACCCCAGGCAGCAAAATCCAGCGATTTCTTCTTACAGAGAGCATCTCCGCCTTCTCTCTGTATTTCTCAATCGCTTGACTCGCCATTGTTGTCGTCTGAGCTGGTCACTAAGGCTTAGTTGGGGGAAGATAGAAACAGAATTAACTGAAGAAAGCAAGAAAAGGAACACGGGTCTGAGCCTGAGCCTGAGCAAGAGCCCAGGGTCTGCCTTGTTTATTTTTTCCCGTGATTTGTGTTGCTCCAGAGTTTTGTGTTTCTCCTCATGGATTCATCTGAAGCTGCTCAGCATATCTCTCATCCCATCACTATTAGACCTGTTCATGGGCCGGGTGGCCCGACGGGCCGGCCCAGCCTGGCCCGACCTCCGGACGGGCTTGAATAGGCTTTTTGGCCCGTGGGCTTAACCTCGGGCCAAAAAGCCCGGCCCACATAAAATTTGAGCCGGGCTCGGGCTTTGCTAAAATAGCCCAGCCCGAGCCCGATTTGGCTCGACCTATAGTTAAACCTAAGTAAAAACCCTATATGATGTCCATTTGAATAAATTTTTTGATTTGAGAAGGTTGTTGATTCACTTGTAGGCCCATTATTCATTTAAATAGGGAAAAAAACATCTGAATTAAAATAGATAATGTCTATTTGAATAGGGAAATTTTTTATTTTCTTTTATTAGGTCGGGCTTCGGGCTCGGGCTCAGGCTTCGGGCTTTTTATCAGGGCCAGGCTCGGACCCAAGTTCTAGGCCCGTTGGTCGGGTCGGGCTCGGGCTCGGGCCTATTATTTTTCTGTTAATGAACACTAAAAGCCCGGCCTGGCCCGGCCCATGAACAGGTCTAATCACTGTTACCTACGATGGCTCAAATTATGATTTATGGTCCCAGGAGATGTGTAGTTTTCTCAAGGGACGTCTTCTATGGCGATATGTGACAGGTGAGATTCCCAAACCTACTAAAATTGCTGATGAAACAGAGGATAAATTTGCTGAACGAGTAGAAAAATGGGACAGGAAAAATCATCAAATATTGACCTGGTTTCACAATACTTGTATTGCAAGCATCAAGTTGGAATTTCACAGATATGACTCTCCTAAAGAGGTATGGGATTTCTTACAAGTTCGTTATTCTATTTCTGATCATGTGCATCAGTTTCAGCTCTATAGGCGTCTTCACCGTATGAAGCAACAACCTGAACAGACCATTCACAGCTATGTCTCTGAATTACAAGTTCTTTGGGATCAGTTAGCATAGTGTGAACCTGAATGTGATAGTACCTCTACAGCTACTACTTATTCCAAGCTTCGCGATCGCCAACATGTTTGGCATCTTCTAATGACTCTCAGAGATGAGTATGAACCTATTAGCGGTACTCTACTTCATCGTAGCCCATTGCCTTCTCTTGAAGTTGTGGTCAAAGATTTGCTCTCTGAAGAAACTCGTCTAAAAATACTCCGAGATGAGCGATCCTTATTATCTATTGATGCTGTTCTTGCTACTCCGAGTACGTCTGCTACTTCTTCAACTAAATCTTCTAAACGAACTTTCTACAATTACTACAAGAAGACTGGTCACACTATTTCTGAGTGTTGCCGCTTGCAAGCCAAAAAGGCATCTGGACAGAAGTCCTCATCCATGGATTCTCAGGCTTCGAGTTCTACTGCAGTTGCTGCCATAGAGAATTTTCTGATAACACCTCTCCAAAATTTTCTCTTAGAGAACTCCAAGCTCTTCTTCACCAGCTCCAACCTGATTCTGGTATGCCTTCTAATTTAGTCTTGTCTGTCACTCCAAGTACTACATCATCATGGTATTTTGATTCTGCCTGTTGCAATCATATGGCATCCAATTCATCACTGTTTATTTCCAAGTCACATCCTTCTATTGCACCAATTGTTCATATTGCTGATAGTTCCACCTTAACTGTCCAAAGTGTAGGTACTGTTTTAACATCTTGTTCGTCACTTCCTAACACTTTTTTGGTACCTAAATTATCTCTAAATCTTATATCTGCTGGACAATTATGTGAACTTGGTTTTGAACTGCATTTCTCAATTCGTGGTTGTACTGTGCAGGATCCACGGATAGGGAAGATCATTGGGACAGGCCATAAGGTTGGGAGACTATTTGAGTTATCATCTCTTGCTGTTGTTGTTACCTCTAGTGTCTGGCATTCTCGTCTTGGTCACATTTCTACCTCTAAATTAGTATCTTTAATATCTAATGGATGTTTGGGTCCTGTTAAAACAACTGACTTTGATTGTGTTTCATGTCCTCTTTCAAAGCATCATGCTTTACCTTTTACTATAAGTGATTCTGTTTCTTCTGCACCTTTTGATATTATCCATTCTGATATTTGGGGCCCTTTGCCTCATAATACCATGGGTGGTTCGTGTTATTTTGTGATCTTCGTTGATGATTTCTCTCGATATACATGGATTTATCTCATGCATAATAAATCCGAATTACTTGCAATTTATATTCAATTTACCACCATGATCAAAACTCAATTTTCCTCTATCATCAAAATTTTTCGCACTGATAATGCCACGGAATATAGAGATTCTATCATCACCCAATTTCTTTCACAAAATGGAACTATCATTCATAAATCCTGTCCCAGTACCTCTCAACAAAATGGGCGTGCAAAACGAAAACATAGGCATATTCTTGATACTGTTCAAGCTTTTTTAATCTCTTCCTCTTGTCCAGAACGTTTTTTGGGGGAAGCAGACCTCACTGTTGTTTATACCATCAATCGCATTCCTTCTCCTGTTATTAGTAACATTTCTCCTTATGAACAATTTTATGGCCATTGCCCTGATTACTAGTCTCTTCGTGTATTTGGTTGTGCTTGTTTTGTTCTATTACAACCTCATGAACATACCAAATTGGAACTAAAAGCACGTCTATGTTGTTTTCTTAGGTATGGTATTGAATATAAAGGATATCGGTGTTGGGATCCTCTTTCCCAACGACTTCGCATATCTCGTCATGTTACCTTTTGGGAACACAAAATGTTTTCCAGTCTCTCCCCATTTCGAGTTACCATGACATCTTCACATTTCTTTACTGATCCTACTATCTCGTTTTTTCCTGATGATTTACCTATAGGTCCGACTACTTCATCTGATAGCTCTAACAGTACTGCACAATCTGCAACCTCTCCTGATGCATCTACCTTGGCTATGGATCCTCTAGCTCTGCCTTCTTCTGAGCCCTTGATTCCTCCTAATGAATTCGACCATGCTCATTCTAATGCTTCACTTCATCGCTCTGGTAGGGTCACTAAACCTTCCATTCTTCTTCGTGATTTTCATTTTATTCTACCATTGTATCTTTATATGAGCCTTGTACCTATCGCGAGGCTAGTACTGACCCTCTATGGTAGAAAACAATGGCAGAAGAAATTCAAGCTCTTACAAGCACTCATACTTGGGATTTAGTTGACCTGCCTCTAGATAAATCCATGATTGGTTGCAAATGGGACTACAAAATCAAGACTCGGGCAGATGGTTCAGTTGAAAGGTATAAAGCTAGATTGGTAGCTAAAGGGTTCACACAGGAGTATGGCATTGGTTATGAGGAGACTTTTGCTCCAATAGCCCGTCTCACTTTTGTTCGCAGTTTATTGCGATTGCTGCAGGTAAGCACTGGTAGTTATTTCAGATGGATGTTAAGAATGCTTTTCTCAATGGTGATCTTTCTGAAGAGATTTATATGCAGCCCCCTCCTGGTTATGATCATCTCCCTAATTAGGTTTGTCGTCTCCATAAGGCTCTATATGGACTTAAGCAGGCGCCTCGAGCATGGTTCTCCAAATTCAGCTCTACTGTTTGTCAGTTTGGCTTTCAATCTAGCACTTATGATCATGCCTTGTTCATCCGAAAGACCTCTCAGGGTTGTGTACTTCTCCTCCTTTATGTGGATGACATGATCATTACTGGTGATGATTTGCAGGGCATTTCCACTCTTAAGACCTTTTTTAACAAACAGCTTGAAATGAAAGATCTTGGTCGACTAACTTATTTCTTAGGCATTGAGGTCTCCTCCAACTAATCGGGATATTATCTGTCTCAGGCAAAGTATGCCACTGATCTTGTTTCTTGTGCAGGACTCACTGATATTATGACTGTTATCACTCCAATTGAGCCTAATGCCCATTTGGCAGCCACTAATGGTACTCCTCTTAGTGACTACACCTTATATCGGCAACTAGTTGGCAGTCTTGTATACCTTACTGTTACTCGTCCTGATATTGCGTATGCTATCCATATTGTGAGTCAGTTCATGTCTACCCCTCGCACTACTCATTATGCTGCTGTGCTTCAGATCATCCGTTATGTCAAGGGCACTTTGTTTCATGGACTTCACTACTCCAGTTCTTCCTCTCTTCATTTGATCGCATATTCTGATGTTGATTGGGCCGGTGATCCTATTGATAGACGCCCCACTACTGGTTATTGCTTCTTTCTTGGAGATTCCCTTATATCTTGGCGTAGTAAGAAGTAATGGTTGTCTCTCGTTCTAGTACTGAAGCTGAATATTGAGCTCTTGCTGACACTACCTCCGAGCTACTATGGTTACGATGGTTATTCCATGACATGGGAATTACTCATTCATCTGCAACCCCTCTTCACTGTGACAATCGTAGCGCCATACAGATTGCCCACAATGATGTCTTTCATGAGAGCACTAAGCATATTGAGACTGATTGTCACTTTATTCGTCATCATGTGCTCGAGGATACTGTTCGCCTTATTCCTGTCCCTTCCTAAGATCAGTCTACAGGTATATTTACCAAAGCTCACTCTCCTCTTTGCTTTCATGCTCTTGTTAGCAAACTCCAGATGACTGATACATTACCATCTTGAGTTTGAGGGGGGATGTTAGCATATTCTATCAAAATTAGTTTCATTATCTCCTTCCTTCTAGGAGATAGCTGTATATATCTTATCTTCTCTTCTTTCCTTATTGTATCCTCTTTGGGTCACCAACCTTGTCTCCTTATTGTATCCCTAATATAATTAGCTCTATTATAAATAGAGCTGTAGCCAATTGAATAAACACACAAAAGAGAAAGATCTTCTCCATTCATCCTTCTTGGTTCGTATCATGATCGGTTCCATTTTACCCTAAAACCGTTATTTCAACAAAAAAATGTTGATTTTATCAACAAACTACTGATTCGGGTGGTCAAATTGTCCAATAATTTTGCCATTTTTTATTTTTTTGTCAGAATAAGCCATCTGACCGGTTTGAACGGTTGGCATCGATGATTGGTTTGAACTGTTATTTTAGCTTTAATTAAGTGATGTTTGGCATTGGTGATGGTTTTACCTTGCCAATTATGTAGAAACTTGTGATTTATAGAATCCATGATTTTTGAAAAGTCATCAAAAATTGCTATTTGGTATTATTTATGCCATGTAAGCTGATTTTTCAGATATTGGCTTTGAATTATTTGGAACTCATTTTAAAGAGCCGATTATTTTTATATTAGAGTTATTATTCAATGCCACATTGGATGCCATGTCGTCCTCAAAAAATCAGAATTAGTTAAAAGTAAAGAAATCACCAAAAAAGATGATCCCTGAAAAGGGAGGATTTCAATAATTGATTTTTCATTGATTTCCTAGAAATTGGCATAATTGGCCAACCAAAAAAGAAAAAAGTCAATGATTCTTCAAATTCTGATGTGGATCCTATGTGGCGCTGATTTAACCTTCTTTAACCATGATTAAGGGATTTGGGGTATTGTAGTATAGGATAACGTGGCACGTCTTATAAATAGCGAAAAGTCATTTATTGAATTCCATGGGCTGAGATTTTCAATAAATTCCATATATATAGGGTGAGGGTCCATGTCACCTTGCTTCTCCTTGCTCCATTACCCAAACCATGCATTCTCCTTGACTTTCTCTCCTCTCTCCCTTCTTACCACTCCCAATTTGCCATCTTAGCACCCTCTCTCTTCATTTCTCTCCCTTTCCATTGGGTTCTCTCTCTCTCTCTCTCACCCCCCTACCCCCACAACTCACATCTCACACTTTCTATAACAACCTAACTTCTTTCCTTAATTAGCTCAATATATGTTTTATCCTCCCCTTTACTACTATCCCTAATTCCCCTCAATTCTCTCCACTTTGTCTTAATATATCTTAATTTATATAGATATATTAAGACAAAGTGGTCAAGTAATTTTCTCCTTTTTTTTGAATTTTTTATTTTTTATTCCATGTCATTTTTAAAACAACCAATGAGATGCACTTTACCAATAACCTAAATAATCTCTTCTCCTAAAATTTATACTAGACTACATCCTCCACTTTCTCCATAATTATCTCTCATTCCTATTTATCTTCTAAATTATCTCTAATTCCCATCTGTCTCCAAAATTATATCTAATTTAGTAGAGCAAATCTCTCCAAAGTTATCTTTAATTTCCATTTATCCTCTCTTCTACTTTTTATCTATATCTATCTAAATAAAGTTTGGATTAAAAAATTTAAGAATTATTTAAATATTCTAACAAAATTATATAATAACTTTAAATATTTATTAAAAACATAAAAAATAATTTTATATTCTTACAAAATATATCACGAAATTATGTACTAACAATTAGAATTAAGTTTTCCCGGATTATCAATTTAAATGTTTTTCAAATATTTAATAGTATGTAATAGGTTTAAATAAATAAAATTCAAATAACAAAAAAAATTAATATTTTAGAGATTACTTAAATATTTAAATAACTAAATATTTATCATAACTATATTTTAAATAGTTAAAATAACTAAATTAGCTGATAAGTAATTTTATATTTTTACAAAATATATAACGAATTTATGTACTAACAATTTAAATTATGTTTTTTTGGATCATCAATTTAAATGTTTTTCAAATATTTAAAAATATGTAATAGTTTTAAATAAATAAAATTCAAATTACAGAAAAATTTAAACATTTTATAGATTATTTAAATATTTAAATAACTAGATATTTATTATAACTAGATTTTAAATATTTAATATAACGAAATTATGTAATAAATTTAAAATATTTCATTAAAGCAGAAAAATAAATATAACATAATATTGAAAATAATAATAATTTAATATATCACAAAATTAATAACAAAATTATGTAATAATAGTATAATTTATGATTTTATGTATAATTAAATTCAATAAATAATTAATATTTTAAAATTTAAATATTTTACGTATTATTTAAGTATTTAAATAACTAGGTATTTTAAATAACAAAATATTTAACATAACTAGATTCAAAATAGTTAAAATAAATAAATTATGATAAATTTAAAAATTTTCTGAAAAGTAGAAAAATAAATACAACATAATATTGAAATTAATAATAATTTAATGTTTTTACATAATATTATAAATAAATAATTTCACTTAGATCAAGTAATAATTCAAGAAAATAAATTTCCAAAAAATTAATATTTATTAATAATAATTTTAAACTCTTAATCTATATTTATTATATAATTATATATTCTAAAATAATATTTGTTGTATTCCAATAATTATTTATTGTTTTTGTGAGAAATGTCTTTTCAATGATTATGTATAAATTTATTGAACTAATTGTATTTATCTTATTTTTGTTATAACTTATTGATTAATATTTATTAGAGATTAAACTATTATTTGAGATTATACTATTTATTGACTAAGTTAATATAGTTTTAGTACTTATTGTATTTTCGTAATTCTTGTATTTTTCATTATCAATATATTTTCAATAATTGTGTATTTTTGCTATAAATTTTCATTAATTATCGGAGATTAAACTAATGTTATTTATCAGAGATGAGACTATTAATTTAATTGAAATTATGAGTGTTCATGAGTTGGTTCGGTTCGGTCGTAGGCTATTTGGCCAACCAAATTTACCTCGTGAGGTTGGGGAGTTGGTCGGTTGAAACCGATTGACCTTTTGTGAAAACTGACCCACTCAAGTTATTTCAGTTTGGGTCGATTTTTTGGTTTGGTCAGTCGGTTCAAAAGATTTAGACTAAAAAATAAATTTAATTTTAAAAATTATAGTGTAATTATTAAAAATAAATTTAGAAATTAGATTTATGAATAAAACATTTTAAAGTAAGAAAAATGGGAAGTTTCCCACTTTTCCATATTAAAAATTATATTTAAAATATAAATTATTAATATATATCAATGGCTAGGTCATTCGATTTTGGTTGGTTTACAAATGGCCAAAGTGAAATTGATCCAACTTAGTCGTATTGGGAAATTTTTGAACTAAAGCCAACCTAAAATACTAGAAAATCAACCAACTCGGGTCGAGTTGATTAGGTTGGTCGGTTTCATCAGTTTGATGAATAAACTTAAATGAAATTAACTGTTGCTATTTTTGTATTGTAAAAAATTTATTAAAAGTAGTATATAAAATATGAATAATTATTAATTATTTAAAATTTTGAAAATATAAAACAATTGTATACTCTTATGTGATTCTATTAAGGTCATTTATTAGAACATATCTTACAGTTTTACATATTTACTTAAATCTACCTTATAGTTTTCATTTTATTAAAACATCCTACATATTTTACAACTTATTTACTTAATCAACATTTCTTTAAGGAGTGTTTTATTTTTCCATTAGGTCCATGTTTTTTTATTCCAAAAATACCCTTAACTCTTTGTTTTACAGAAAACAAACTTAACCAAATATAGCCAATAGAGTGGTTACTCGTGTCTTTTAAAGGGCAAAAATGGTATATTTATTTTAATTTTCTTTTGATTAAATTTATTTAAATGAGCATTAGGGTCAACATTGTCATTTTCCAGTGTCATCTAATGGAAGATTGATAAAATCCATTGCAAGTTATAAATGGTGTTTTAGTAAAATTTTAACTATAGGGTAGACTTTAATAAATCCATGAAACTATAAGGGGTATTTAGTAAATGACCATTTCTATTATTTAGCTTTCGCTTAATAAATCCCATGCATCTCACGAGTCCCTACTAGTATTTACTAAAACAAAGCGGTCAAGAAATTTTCTCCTTTTTTTGAAATTTTTATTTTTTTTATTCCTTGCCATTTTGAAACAAATGCACTTTCTCGATAACCTAAATAATCTCTTCTCCTAAAATTTCTCCTAAACTATCTCCCCCACTATCCCTTGCCATCTCCAAAGTTATCTTTAATTCCTATCTATCTTCTAAAATTTCTCCTAAACCCCTCTCTCCTTTCTCCTTTACCCCTTAGCCTCTTTTCCCATCCCTCTCATATAGCCACATCAGCATCCCTTTTAGCTCCTTGCCAGCCTCTACACGTTTTTAAGAAAGAGCCCAACTCATTTAGGAATGTAATTGATGGAGAAAGCAGAAAAACTTGCTAAACAACCTACTATGCAGAGGAAAGTAAACTTGTAGAGTTTCCTTATCCTTCCCACCTCCGATTAACAGCTTGTAAATGGACTTAGAGGCAATCACAATTCTAGTCGTGATATAGTGAAATACTACTTCAAAATAGGGCCCTTTTTGTTCCCTTTCCTCTAGCCAAACCGAAGAAGCGAGAGGAGTGTAAAACAGTCCCAGATTTTGCTGCTCAAAGGAGTCTTCATTGTGTCAAATTTTTCTCATATTGCTACTCCCATCACTATTCGTTGTTCACTGGGGGTTGAAGAGATCCCAGTTCACACAGTTCATCATTCAGCTCTTTTCTCTCATCTCAACCCGGGTATGACTTTAGTTAGTTTCAGATTTTGTAAAATTGGTTTGTAGTTGAAATTCGAAAATTTTCAAAATCAGAATGGGAATGGTCTAGTTTGTTTGATTCAGACAGGAATGAAAATGGTAATGAGAATTGGAATCACCACGAATGAGATTTCTTTCCCAAAAGACGGGCAAATAGGAATGGCAATGGTAGACAAAGGTTGAAGCGACAATGGTCAACGAGTGGCGACAGCAATTCTTTTTTGAGTAGTTCTTCTTTGTCACTCGAGTATATCCTCCGTCCGATGTCCGACCGGCGACGAAGACGAAGGAAGAGTGGAAGACAAAGGTTCAAAGATAGAGTCGCCAATGAAGGTTCAGAGACATAGTCTCCGACGAAGGTTCAGAGACAGAGTTCTCTCTTCTCTCTGTGAAGTGTTTTGTGTTTTAGTATTTTACTATTTTTTAAGTTTTAATCTTTTTAAAAAAATAAATAATAATTATTATACTTATACAATATATAATATTATATATATTTACCCAGGGTCGGGGAGCCCGGATACCCATCGGGGATGGGAAAATTGCCACCTTAGGGGCAAAGAATGACCATTCCTTCAAGTAGGGTAATGCAATTCCAGCATAATGGGAAAAGAATCCAACCGAACACAGTTAGAATCTGAATAGCCCATTCACAGTTCACGGAACTTATGAAGACTTGTTTTGTTCCATCTGGCTTAGTTTTTTTTTAATGGTTTTATCTCACTTAAAAGTTTCTTTGCATCTAAAAAGTAGATAGTAGAGGAAAACTTCCATCCCATTTCTCCCCAAGTATGATAAAGAAATTTCCAAATTTATTTTGATATTTTGTGCTCATTCTGCTGGTTCTATGTTGAAAATGGGATTCTAGGAGGCTTGCCGGCATCATGAGGTGATATTGGACTTTGTTATCCTCAAAGCACATGGGTAAACATCCTCAAGCATCTTTCTTACATCCTCCCCAACTCTCAAATTTACGTCTGAATGGCATTCCGATCTAGTTGGACTGTCATGTGGTTTTTTCTGACCATGTTGGGTCTAGACGTCCCAAATACAATGATCCACAACCTCTTTCCATTCCTGAAATTTCACATTGCAACACTTTTTGCAAGGGCACTTCGTTGAGAATTAGCAACACCATGCTCAAATGCATATAACCCCTAATTTGTATTCCTCAGTATGCCTAAGGAAGCGAAGCCAACACATCCAAAGCATTGTTATCATTCAATAATTTTTACTTACACTTTGCCAAACACACCAAGAATGAAAAAAGAAAGAAAGAAAAGATGATGATTACCGTGGTGCCTTCATCCATGATTTATCTGGATGGTCTTTCATTTTCAACCTATACTTTGACTTCAACCCAAAATAACACACATCCAAACACTTCAACCTTGAAAAACAAGATTTAACAGAGGCATGCACCTGAGCTAAGGCACAAAGTGCACTAGATTTCAGCCTAGGTGGATTTCAAACCCTAAATGGCTTGGCCCTTGATGGATATGTATAGGTATCCCACATTATATGCTTAGATCATGTACTACATCTAGTTTTTTGAAGCTAATTGTCTCTAAGACTTATGTATTGACATATTTAATTAAATTTCTATCATGTGCATATATTTTTATAGAGGTATCCAGGTATTACACACATCAACATATTTCTTTCCAATAACAATATGACAATCCCAATAAGAAATTCCTGAAATTAATGGAAAAGAAAATAATGCTAACATAGTAAATCTTTAATGAATTAATATCATCTTAATTATACTACACCTACATACTTCTTGTATTTGAAAATGCAGATTTTTGGGCTAATCAACAAAGCAGAGTTCAGCTACTATATTCATTTTGAAGTTTTTTCCCTAATGATATTTCTTATTTTCCTTTCTATTGTGTTTTATCTATTCATCTATGTAGTTCAAATTTCTTGTGAGAATTAAGCAAATAAAACTTTAATATGACTTTGTGGTTCGTTAGGTAGTTGTTAATCAACTAATTGATGGTTAGTTGTCATAGGCAACTGCATCATGGTTTTCGACCAACTATGACGTGGTTCATCAGTGAAATTATCCCAATAATGAAAAATTATGTGGTAAGCCTTCATATCTTTAAGCAAAGTAGCAAGAGTGGACCAGTGAAGTTGTGCATAGGCCTGAAAAAATGTGATGTAGTAGAGAACTCAAGCAATGCATTGAATCATAAATATGCAGAAAAAATCCTAATTGTCTCTATCCTTGGGCTATTGCACTGACTTTATCATATACAATTGGAATCAGCCTGAATGAAATCAAGGTGGTAATGATCATTCACAACAATGAATGCTCTAGTGTCACGGGTTAATCAGCGAGGCCCCGTGCGGCGCTCGATGGGGTCAAGAAAGCCTACGAAAGCAAGTAACAACACACAAAAGGCAACAAGAATGCACACAGATTAGACAAAAGGTAACTTCTATTGTATTAATCAATGGTAAGCACAAGCACACAGTACAATGTCGAGGGGATCTCGTGCTTAACCTTTACACGCTTATAACTCACTCGACTATCTACCTCCCCTCAAAGAGTACGTTAAGCTTTTGGGGGAGTGACATTAAGAAACATCAAAAGAATAAAAATTCATACTATGTATTTACAATAATGCCATTGGCGGTCCCCTCTTACAAAATACATGCATAGCCCACCCATGACACACATGCTAACACCTTGAAGGCATGCGGTTGGCACTCTGATGGTTCATGGTAGGTGCTTGATGGAGCGGCAAAGGAGTCACTCGTGACATTCTCCCCCACTCAATTCGATCTACGTCCTCGGAGATCGGCTTCGGCTGGTCCCTTAGAGTCACTACTGCGGAAGGAAGGTTCTTCTGCTGCTCTCGATGCTGCTGTCATCCAAAGCCGAGATGTATAGTTATGTAACATGGTTGGGTTGGCCTATTCTGTTGGGGTTTCCTAGGGCTAAGTCCTTTCCTGGCGGCCTCAAGGTATGTTAATGGCTGATTCAACTTGGTTATAGAGTAGGTTTAGGCCAGGTAAGGGTCAAAATGATGGTTTGGATTGTTGGGGTGTTGGTTCCCATGAATTTTCCCCCAAGGGTGACTCACAAGGCTACTACATGATTTAGTCTGAGGGATGGTGCGAAAGTGGTCCCTAGGCGGCTTGGGTGCACTCGCTTTCCCCTGTGGTTGTGGTAATAGGCGATGTTGAACTTGGACACGGCTTTGGGTCTTCTGCTTTGCTTGATGGTTGTCGACGCGCATTAACTCTGTTGCTGGAGAGGTGTAGACGGCTGGATGGCTTGCTGTTTCCTACTGCTACTGTAGTTGTTGGCTCGAGGTGCGGCTTCTTTAGCTTGTGGAGTGGGGAACTTCTCTGCTTCCTTCATGTTGGCACTGAACAGGGCTTTTCCATGAAAAAGTTGTAGTGCAGAAACTTGCTTCCCATGAACCCGGGTAGAAGTCACAACTGGTACCATGCAAGGGGAGCGCTCGTCCAAGATGCACAGAGAGTTGATGTGAGGCAGGAGTGCTGCTTCTGCTTGTCTCATGAAGTCCATTCCCAAGACAACTCGGAAGTCATCCAGGGGTACCACTGAAAGATTAATCTTGTTTGTCCATGGCCCAACTTGGAGGTCAACCCCACGAGTCGTGCCTTCAATTGCCTTTGCCCTGGAGTTCACGGCCTTGATCCACCCTGTCTCTTTCATAGTGTTCAACTTGAGTCGCTTGGCCTCAGCAACTGAAATGAAGTTGTGGGAGGCCCTTGTATCAACAAGGGCTTCAGTCGGCTTCCCGCCGAGGAGGATGTCTACATACTTCAGCCCCCTTTGGGCTCTCTTTGGCCTTCCATGATTGGCCTCTTTCTTCACCATGGCGTTGAAGAGTTGAAGGGCGCCCACTCTTGGCGCCTGCACAGTCTTTTCCTCATCACTTTTCTCGTCATCACTGAGCTTGGCGACAAGGGCATTGATCTTCTTCTTGGTTGGGCAGTTGCGAACCAAGTGATTTCCCCCACAAAGGAAACAATAAATTGGGGACCCAACGGTTCTGGGCTTGTAATGGTGCTGAGGGCCTTGCTCTCCTTGTGGCTTCTTCCCGTAGTCTTGTCTTGCTGGCTTGTTGAAGCTGGAGTTGTCGTACGGAGGGTGTGAGTGACTTGCTCCCCCACTCAAATTAGGGGAATGCGGGCTTTCTGGCTTAGGAGCTTCTTCATCTGACAAGCTGGTCTCATTGAGTTGCTCCACCACTGCCATTGCCGTGGCGAGGTCCTGTACGTTGCGGCGTTGGAGTTCTAGTTCGGCCCATGGCTTCAGTCCATCCATGAAGTTGAATAGTAGATCCTTGTCAGACATGTCCGTGATCTCCAAGGTAAGGGCTGAAAACTCTTTAACATAATCGTGGAGTGAGTCCCCATGTTGGAGTCCTTTCAACTTCTTCCGTGCCAGGTACTCCACGTTCTCTGGGTAGAATTGCCGCTTTAGTTCTCGTTTGAAATCAGCCCATGTCTCAATGGTGCACGTACCCCGTTCAATGTCTTGGCATTGCCTGCGCCACCATAGCATAGCAATGTCAGTCAAATACATGATCACTGTACGAATTTGCGTTAGGTCATCATCAATGCCAGCGGCATAGAAATATTGTTCCATCTGCCACAAGAAGTTGTCAAGTTCTCTAGCATCTCGGGAGCCGGCATAAGGTGTGGGCTCCCGAATCTTCACATGAGTAGGGGCCAATGTTGTGGAGGGGCTTGGAGTGCTGGCCACTAATCTCTTGAGGATCGACATGTCTCCTCTTAGTTCATCCACTTGAGTCTGGATGTCGAAAAGAGAGGCCATGGCTACCTTCATGGCCATCCATTCAGCTTTCATCTCGTCCACCTGGTCTTGGACGTCGGATCGAGATGAGCTCCCTTCTTGTCGGGATTTTGTTCCAAGGACTTCCTTGAGGGTTCTATTCAGGACGTCTTGGACCTCATTCATAATGCCATTTAAACGGGCTTCTAGCTCCACCATGGAGCTCTCAATTGTTTCCACATTCAAGTGGATTTCTTCTACTCAGTCACGCATTTCCCCAACAGTCACTTCACAACGAAGGATGCGTGTGTCGAAGGCAGCAAGCGTGTCAACTGACTTGTCAGGCTTGCTTGTCTCGGATGTACGACCCCTTGGGGCCTTCTCTACAGCAGCTTCATCGCCTAGAGACTCATCAGTCTCCCTAGCATGGGCAAGGCCATGCCTAATCTCATCGGTGAGTTCCTTGTTGTGCTTCATTGCACCACCACTAGTGTTGCTATGCAAGGGTCACGAGCGTTGAGGAGCAACCTACTCTGATACCAACTGTCACGGGGTTAATCAGCGAGGCTCCGTGCGGTGCTCGATGGGGTCGAGAAAGCCTACGAAAGCAAGTAACAACACACAAAAGGCAACAAGAATGCACACAGATTAGACAAAAGGTAACTTGTATTGCATTAATCAATGGTAAGCACAAGCACACAGTACAGTGTCGAGGGGATCTCGTGCTTAACCTTTACACGCTTATGAACTCACTCGACTACCTACCTCCCCTCATAGAGTATGTTATGCTTTTGGGGGAGTGACATTAAGAAACATCAAAAGAATGAAAATTCATACTATGTATTTACAATAACGCCATTGGCGGTCCCCCCCTTACAAAATACCTACGTAGCCCACCCATGACACACATGCTGACACCTTGAAGGCACACGGTTGGCACTCTAATGGTTCATGGTAGGTGCTTGATGGCGCGGCAAAGGAGTCACTCGTGACACTAGTGCATAATGGTAATTAAAGAACATAAGGAAATAAGAAAGGTTTAATTTAATGACTGAGAATGAGGGGTTTAATCCACTCTCTTTCTTGCTAAGGAATGGTTCTGCTGTTATACCTGAAACATTACCTAATTGAACACAAATAGAAACATTAACTACTTCTTGAGCCCATTGTGCTATTACAACATGAGAATTTTGCATACAATGTAACAATACCATTTGGTTTTGGAACTTGAATTTCCTTTTGTCCAAAGCAATGTCAAATGGATTTAGGTGGCATTAGTTTGATTTATAATTTCCTTTTATAAATATGAGGTTCAGGTTAGCCTATGCTCAAGAAACTCAACCATACTTTCATCTGTTTTATCCCGAAGAAAGTTGATTGTACTAAAGTTCAGGATTACAGACCTATCAGCTTATGTAATGTCATATACAAAGTTGTAGCTAAGCTGATAACTTCAGCTGCACTCCATTTTGGACAAGTGTATTTCCCCCAATCAGGGTGCTTTTGTCCCAGGTCGTCAAATGTCAGATAATACATTAGTAACTTAGGAAATGTTTCATTTCCTGAAGCATAAAAAAAGGGAACAGGTTATCTAGCTTTAAAATTGGATATGTCAAAAGCCTACAATAGATTAGAATGGAATTTCCTTCTTAAAGTTGTCTTTGCTAGGCTTCTCAAACACTTTCTGTGATCTCATCAGGGAATGTATGTCCACTGTATCCTATTCCATTCTTGTGAATGATTCTTCAAAGGATCATTTTTACCCTTCCCGAGGTCTTCGTCAACAAGATCCCCTCTCTCCTTATCTATTTATACTAGCCATGGGAGTTCTATCTCGAATGCTGTTTAATGCAGAACAAGAGGGTAAAATCCAAGGAATCCCCATAACCTCTTCAGCCCCTAAAATTTCTCATCTATTCATTAGTGATGATATCATGCTCTTTTTGAGAGCCCATAGAGATGAAATTGACAATCTTAATCAGATTTTTATATCTTTTCAGGAAGCTTCAAGTCAAGTTATTAATTTGATAAGTTTGGCATTTTCTGTAGTAGAAATATCCACCCCAGACTCCAACG
Organism: Nelumbo lutea; assembly: GCF_056320005.1. Lineage (NCBI taxonomy): Eukaryota > Viridiplantae > Streptophyta > Magnoliopsida > Proteales > Nelumbonaceae > Nelumbo > Nelumbo lutea. The sequence continues at coordinate 136,624,280 of NC_142684.1, read as the reverse complement.
GCTCATCAGTAGGCAACTTAAAATTCGGCCTTTGAATAAACATGCTAAATATCTAGGTCTTCCTATTTTTTGGTCTAAGAACAAATAGGCTAACCTGAACCTCATATTGGAAAACCTTCAAGCCAAATTAAGTAGATGGAAAGCTTTAGCAATTAGTCAGGCTGGTAAGACTATCCTCATCTAATCAGTCCCTCTTAATGTCATGTCTCTAATCAAATTCTCTCAAAAAATCATTGCTCATATTGAGAAAATTATTCGCAATTTCTGGTCGGGTACCTCGAATTCCAACAAACACCCTTATAGATGGTGTGCTTGGCATACCCTCTCATTACCTAAATCCCATGAAGGGCTTGGGCTTAAAAGACTCAACATTGATAAACAAAGCTTGTTAAAAAAAGTGGCCTGGAGATATTTGAATGAGGAAAATAAATTATGGGCACAAATTTGGAAAAGCGAATATCTTAAAAAATCTGAATTCTTCCCTTATTCCATCCCCTCTTCAGCCTCCATCTACTGGAAAGCTATTGGTCCTCAGTTAATGGAGTTAGCCTCTGAATGTGGTCATTTAGTCAATGAAAATTCTTCCTTTCCTCTAGCCCAGAGCCCTTGGATCCAAGCTGAAGTTCAATTTTATTGGACTTCTCAACCTCTGTCTCACCATCTTAATAATGCCAATATTTCTACTCTAATTCAGGATGGTTGTTGGAATATTAACTTAGTGCAGTCTTCCTTTTCTGAAACAGAAGCTTCCAGAATCCTCAAAACTCCTATCTACCCTATTCTTAACACCATCTCTTGGATTTGGGTCCATCATGATTCTGGACAATACTCAGTTAAAGGAAACTACAAGAAAATACTGCAAACTTCTCTGCCTTCAATCAATCCAGATTTAAAATTCTGTCTTTCCCATGTTTGGAAGCTATCAATTCCTCCCAGGTTTCAACTGTTTTTATGGAGGCTTTTAAATAATTTCATTCCAGTAAAAACACTCTTATGCCTTGAAGATTCTCAGGAAATGTGTATTTTTTGTAAGTCTCATGAAGAATCTGTTTCCCATTCATTCATTAACTGTCAAATTTCTCAAGCTGTGTTGTTTACAAATCCTTGGAACTTACACCTTCAGAACTTGATTCACAGTTCCTAGCCTTCAGATATTAAGAGACTGTATAGTGTAATTAATGACAAAATTCTTTTTTTGCAAATTCTCTCTTGGATGGCTATTACTTGGTATTACATTTGGTTTGCTAGGAATGAAAAGCTGTTTCAAAACAAATGCATTCAGCCTTCCTGAATTGCTAAATCTATAAAGCATGTTTTTCAACTATCTGTACATTTTGAGGATGAACATCTATTCCTTTAAATCCTCCTATGAATAATCGATTAAATCTTTGACTGCCGCAAAATACAGATTACTTCATATTTACAGATGCAGGAAAGATTTCAGATTCCATATATACCTTTGGAATCATTATTCTATCGAGAAATTTATCTTGTGTAAAACTCATTGGAAGACGTACTTGGTCAGTAAATACTGTGTTACAGGCTGAATTATCTGTTGTCTTGCAGGCTTTAAAAGAATTACAGCAATGGAGGTTTGAGAAAGTTTACATATGTTCAGATTCGCACCAACTGATAAGCTCCTATAAAGATCATCAAGATTATCCGTGGGTTTGCCACTGGATTTTTGTGAATTCAGCAAAGATACTAAGGAGCTTGAACTCTATTACTTTTTTGTATATAAATAGAAAGCTTAATTTATCAGCCCATGAGGTATCCCAAGTAGCAAAAAATCACTTATCTTCTATTTTTGGTTAACTCTATTACTTTTTTGTATAAAAATCACTTATCTTTTTTGTTAATTACCTTCCAGGGATACCCGGGGTAGACGACTGCATCTCCTTCTCTTTTATTTAATAGTACTTTTACTCTTCAAAAAAAATGCAATGGTTCACCACATTACCTTCAAGCACTGAGGCCACGGTCTTGAGACTACGGATCCTGTTGGGAAGATCCCAGCAAATTTGAAAAATAATGGACTTGAGAATCGTGGTAATTGGTGGGAAACTGGTTTTGTGGGTAGCCATCTGGCGGATCGTGTGAACAAGATGGGAGACTGTGTGATCACCCATCAATATTTCTTTCACAAGGAGAAAAGAGATTATAGGAAAAACAATAACTAGGATATATCATTATGTCTTGCCTCGCCTGTTATTAGAGGTCTATCATCTCATTGATCATTTTTTAAGTTGGATATATATTCTAATGACGATGATTGTTGTTGATGGCAAGCTCTCACATGACCTGTCTCACTTGTGCACTCTCTCTCTTTTATTTTTTTTTTTCACAAATCAATACAAAAACAAAAACAATTATAAGGGGTGTTTGTTTTTTAATTTTGAAATGGAAAAGTTGGTTAATGGGATTTTGGTTCCTATTTACCAAGAAATCTATGTTCTTTTTTCATATTTATGTAAGGATCAGGGAAAGTCTATTTTCCTACCCATCTCCCAGGTGGATAAATAACTTTTCTACCTCAGGAAAAGTTGTTAACACTTTGATAAGACAAAAATATCCTTTTTAATAATGAATTTTTATGACTAAAATGGTTATTATCTTAATTACATAGAAAATAAAAGAATATGGATAAATGCACGTACTCGAATAACTAACTTACTGAAAAAGGGAACGGGGCCTAAATGATTTTAACAACAATAACAAGAACTTTTTTTTTTTTCAAAAATCAGAACCAAAAAAGCTATAAATAACTTACTGATGATTGAAGATTCAAGAGGAGTCATTTAACAATAAGAACATTGTTGACATAACCTTTGGTAAGTCTAAAAATTTAAAACAATGTTATGGGTCTTAGCGTCCCAATATTCAAATCGTGCTATCCACTGATCCAAAAACGAATAGGATTTTATCCATGTAAGCAAGTAACGCCCTTACTGTGATCAGATAGTGAGCCGATGATATACTACTTTCCATAATTGTTGCTGGAAGTGGTTTCAACATTAAGGGCAGCTATATATATATTCCCATCACCCAGCATAAAATGCACGATCACCATAGTCTAGTGCGATTGCATCAGGCTCCATTTAGGAGTACAAATATTTTTATATAGAGAGTGCAAAACCTTATATTTTGTATGAATTTGTAGTGGTACATATTTGTATTTGTATTCCTTCCAAACTATAAGCCTCAATTACACATGGAAAATCAATCGATCTCAATTGTTTTCCTCTAGAGTCTAAAAAGCTCCAAACCTTACACGTTTGATCCTTAGAAGCAAATAAAATAGTTGCATTACATCCTCCATGACCACAAGCCACATCAGTCCCACACACAGACAAAAGTTCGTGCATGATCGATCAATAACGCCCGAATGCAATTCCGAACAACCAATCCCTACAAGGAGATGACACTACCACTACTTCCATTCTTGATACTGACTGCTAACTTGCTAAGTGCTAACACAAATAAATAGAAAGCCTTCTCAAACCCTCTTCTGTTTCTGCTGCACTCTACGACCTGTGCATTATAAGTTAAATCCAGTAAGAACGTTGCTGTTAAATGCAAGTAATTTCCAATGAAGTTAGGGTTGAAAAGGTAATTTTATGCTTTCTTTGAAGAGAAAATAGCTTTAAGTAAAAAGGGTGCAAACTATAGGGGATGCCTTAGTTAATACGGTAAAGTATAGGGGTGCCTTAGTAAATGGACCCTTAATTTAAAAATAACATTACAAACTAGAGGTAGTTAATTAAGTAGGTTTAATTACTCTCAAATAATTATACTCTTAATCATTCAATACTTAACTAATTATAGTTAATTAATTAATGTCAACAAAATTACTGTTAATAATTGATAAGTAACTAGAGTTGATTAATTACCAAAAATTTCGAAAAAGTAATTTAATAGTAAATTACCATATTTAATGAATTATTTAAATTATAATTATTGTTACATTAATTTCTACAAACTTATTTTACAATAATTAGAATAACAATAATTATAATTAAATAATTATTGGCAATTACTTAAATTATTAAGTATAAGTATAATTAATAATTATGGTAACTATTATTGAAAAGTACCACCATTTGTGTAAATTGTGTTACTTAATTAGTTACCGAACTATTTGAAAAAAAAGTAATTTAATAGTAAATTATTGTTAAATTAGTGAATTTACCATAATTTTGTTAAGTTAAATAATTAAATAAAATATTACAATAATTAAAATAATTTCACATTTATTTACTTGATTAGGTAAAATAACTCCATAGTAACTAAAATAACAATAATTAAGCTCAACCCAGGCCCAACCCTTAGAATTGGGCTTAAGGCTTGAGCCCAAAGTCAAGTTAGATTTGTCCAACCCAAGCCCATCCTATACTAAATTCTGATGCAGCATGCATATACACATAAATATATACATATATATTTAGGTTAAATTTTAGTGTGTGCTTATTGACAAACCCAAGTCCATCCTATATTAAATTCTGATGCACTCGGGTTGGGCTTGGGGTTGGACTATCGGGCTTGGGTTTGTCACTAAGCACACACTAAAATTTAACCTAAATATATATGTATATATTTATGTGTACATGCATGCAAATAATGTGTCTATATGTGCATGTATATACATATATAGTTCGATTGGGCTTGAGTTGGGATGAGGTTAAACTGGGCTCATGTTGCCCAAGGGCTTTGGCCTGACCCCAAAAATTAAGAAAGCCCAAACATTTAGGATCAAACCCAACCCAAGGACTAAAAATCCAAGCCTAACCCATGTAAATTCGTGGGCCAAGTCAGTCTAGACTCGGGGTGGGCTTGCATAATTTGCACCCCTAAATATATGTCCCTTTTGAGTTTAGACCCATACCATACTACACATGGGAGGTTCAAAATATCGATACACCTAATATGCCGATAGGGGAATATTGGGCGAATCGATACTCATTTTTATTGTTTTTTTTTCTGCAACCGGTTTAGGGCTCCTCTACCCCTTGAACCGGTTAGACTTTCGATATAGCCACTGTAGGGGCATATCGGAGGGGTCCCGGAACGATACGTATCAGTCGATACAGGCCGATTCATGTCGATACTTTGAACCGTGCATATGGGTCAATGGCTCCATTTGTTATACATCAATTGTAAGTGCAAATTATTTAAAAAGCATGTACTTTAAGTTACCTATTTAATTAGGTAACTTGTTTATGTGGTTAAACAATCCTAATTAACTTAATTATGTAACATAATTATTAATTGTTGTTATTAATAAAACTATTCAAGTTAGAATTTTAATCAATTGGATATTTAAAAATTATAAAAAATTATTCAAATTTCTTAATGAAATAATAATAATAATAATAATAATAATAATAATAAAGTTTACTAATTGAAAGTCCAACTAAATTACTAATACTATAAATAAAATTAATAAAAATAGTAATCTGATAAAATTAAATTTTCTATGATAAATTTATTAATTTTAAAACCAATTTTATCAATTTAAATTCTATTTAAAATAATTACATTAATAAAGCTTTATGGTAAGATTATAGCCTAACTTGGCCCATGATAAAAAAACTCCATACATAATAAAAACAGAGCATAGGAGAATAAATATGCCAAACCAATATAATTTCTAACTTAAATTAGTAACTTGCAAGACCTTTTTTTTTTGAAAGGGATAATGTATTATAAATTAATAACTTAAAGTAATGACTTACAATAAGAAGTCAGCCTAGGCTGCCTAGCAACTTCCAAAACATACACCACTCCCAACCCGAGCACACTCACTCAAAGGCCACAGACAACAAAACAAAACAATCACGAGAGTAACTAATCCAAAAACTCTAACAAACCTAGACCCAAAGGCCAACAAAAGGCACCCCAAACAACCATGTCCAGGCTAGAGGACAGCTGCTCTAATGGGCTGAATTGTTTCTGCCTCTACCTCTTCTGCCCCTCCCCCTGGTGTTGCATACTCCTTGGGGCAGAGGAGTGACAGCCGGTATGGGCTTTCTGTCTCCACATTTGTAGATATTTCTGAACTAGTAATTAAGCACATTCTTTGCACGTGAGAAATTTTTCTTGATATTAATTGCTTGAACTTTATGTATATCATAGTTAAGATAGAAATTGAAAATTAACAAAAGTAACAATATGATTAAAAATAAACTTAAATATTTATTATTCAATTATGACATCATGGGTTTGTTTGAAGGGATTATAACCGATAAGGGCAACTTTTGGGTCTTATTATCAATAAAAAGAATCTTTTTAACATAATTTCTAGAATAGGATAATTTTTTTTAAATATCAAAAAGGGTGGAAACACTATTCATCTCCTTCCTCCAGACCACCGAACAAATCTAAAGAAAACTAAACACTTCACAACTATACCTCACCAAACCAAACCACTTTTATGGCAATTATCCATCAAATCATAAATAAAAGAAGTAAATGACACAACCCACCAAACCCCACCGAAAGAATTTTTCATTCAAAAGGCAGCTTCTAGTTTCATAGATCAGCTCAAAATTTTCTTAATACCCAGGAATCACAACCTAAAGAACTACCTTGTTGTAGTCGACAGTTCCATCCAATAGATCCAGAAAAACTAGTCAAAGAATAGATTTTTAAATTCTCAAAACAAGTATGACAATGATAATCCAATTTGAGAAACAAGGATGACAATGAAAATCCACTTTCAGAAGGTAGCTTCTGGTTTCACAGATCAGCTCAAAATTTTCTTAATACCCAGGAACCACAACCCAAAGAAATACCTTGTTGTAGTCGACAATTCCATCTAATAGATCCAGAAAACCTAGTCAAAGAATAGATTTTTAAACTCTCAAAACAAGTATGACAATTTTAATCCGATTTGAGAAACAAGGATGACAATGAAAATCCGATTTCAAAAGGCAACTTCTAGTTACACAGATCCGCTCAAAATTTTCTTAATACCCAGAAACCACAACCCAAAGAACTACCTTGTTGTAGTCAACAGTTTCATCCAATAGATCAAGAAAACCCAGTCAAAGAACACATAATTAAACTCTCAAAACAATGATGACAATGATAATCCGATTTGAGAAACAAGGGATATATACTTACAGGGACGTGGGAGTCTCTGGCGTTTCTCTTGGTGTCAGTTGTAGAGAAAATGGTGTAGATAAGAACGAAGGTTCTGACCATCTTAGCACCAAGGCCATCGCCATTGGTGTAGCCGTGCGTGCTGAACAAAGTTGGCTCCATTGTTGAGTAGTTGGTATTGAGGCTTTTTTTTTCAGCTTTGGTGCTTAAAAACTTTTCAACCAACTAAACTGGCGATTCTTGTACTTGGTATAGGGAGATTTGTTCAGTGGTCTGAAGGAGGAAGGAGATGAACAATGTTTCTACCATTTTTTCATATTTTTTTAAAAAAGGTTATCTTATTCTAGAAATTATGTTAAAAATATTATTTTTATTGATAACAAGACCAAAAAATTGTCACTATTAGCAATAATCCCTTCTTTGAAAGGGTGGGTCACTGACCCACCATCTAGATAAGAAAATAGTTTTGTTTGGATTAGTTTTAAATTAGGGAAAATTATAGTCAGAGCTGACTGTACATTTAAAATTATGCTACAAGTTGGTCCATAAATCAATAAAACTCTAACAACCAGCTCTACATTTCAAATTATAAAAATCCTCGCCATGTCATCGTAGGCTTATGTGGCTATTGCCAACATGGGACTCTTAATCCATGTTGGACACAACAAAAAGCTTATACTGAAATTGCCCTTTAATGTTAAGTGATTGGAAAATAAAAAAGGGTTTCTAGTTTCTCTCTCTCTCTCTCTCTCTCTCTCTCTCTCTCTCTCTCTCGCTCTCTCTCTCTCTTAGTCATTTTTATCTGCCCAATGACTATGTGATTTGAAAATAAATAAAAATGGTTTTTGGTTTCTGTATTTACGTCTTCTATATCAAATTCTCTCATTCTCTCTCTACTTATCGTTCTCCCTTAATCTCTCTCATTCTCTTTCTCGGTCGATCTCTCATTCTCCCTCAATTTCTTTCTTGCCCCCTTTCACGTTTTTCTTTTCTTACACATATGATATTAACCAAACAGTATAAAAGAACATGAGACCAACTTGGTATGGTTCAAAAATTATTACACCAATTTAATAAAAATTCCCAAGAAGCTTTTGGCTATGAAATTTACACCAACTGGAGAATGATAGACATTAAGGGAGAAAGAGATATTGACCGAGAGCGAGAGTGAGAGAGAGAGAAAGGTTGAGATGAGGGAGATCGAGAGATGACTGTGAGTTTTTATCAATTTGGCGTAATGATTTTTGAACCATACCAAGTTGCTCTCATCTATTTTTATACAATCTGATTAATACCATATAAAGTGTGTAAGAAAAATAAAAAAAAAAGAATGAGAGAGGGAGCGACAGAGAAGGAGAATGAGAGAGATTGATGAGAATGATAGGTAGAGAGAGAGGATAAGAGAAATTGATAGAATCATAGAAAGAACATAAACATGGAAATCAAAAACTATTTTTATTTATTTTCAAATTACACAGTCATTGAGCAGAGAGAGACGTCTGTTAGAATGAGAGAAAGAGAAAGAGAGAGAGGGAGGGAGCGTGAGAGTGTGGGAGAGATAGAGGGAGCTGGAGATCGAGAGGTGATCGTGAGAGTGAGAGAAGGGAGGGAGATCGAGAGAAACTGAAAACCTATTTTCGGTATAGGTTTTTTGTCGTTTCCAACATGGACTAAGAGTCCCATGTTGGCAACAACCACATAACCCTCTAATGACATGGTGGGGGTTTTATAATTTGAAATGTAGAGCCAGTTGTCAGAGTTTTGTTGGTTTCTGGACCAACCTGCAACCTAATTTTAAATGTACAATTGACTTTGACAATAATTTCTCTTTAAATTATATATTTCATTTACATTATATAAAATATTTTTTTTACTTATCACACTTAATTTTTGTTTGTTTATGGTATCATTTGACTCAAACCACTAACCCACCATCTAAAAATAAAAAATGTTTGATTTCTAGGTTAACATTAAATTTTGTATTACATTTCCATCAGTGAAAAAAATTATTTCTTGTTTAAAACTTATTTTTGTTCAATATAATAAATGCACAATATTAGAGATGTACCCAATATTTTATTTAATATATATAACATTAGATATGTGCTCGAAATTTTCTCTATCTTTTTTTTTATTATTTTTGTGATTCTTTGTATTTTCTATTATTAAAATTTTTATTATTTGACTATGGCGTCATTTCATTTCTAGGTAGATTTTGAATTTGGAATTCCATTTTCATCATTAATAAAAATACTTCTTAAATTTCATAGTTATTTATTTTTATTTTTTATTATTTATTAATCCATTTGACCCCAAATGGTTGAATTGCTTATCTAGCACCGGGAGGGAAGAAAATGGTTTTATTCTCAACTTACATTTCAAACCATTTATTTTTATACTATTAAAATTAATATTATGGATTTTTACACTCCATTTCCATCATTAATAAAAACACTTCTTCTTTATCATAATTATTATTGTTTAATATGTATGTTAAAAATATTCCCAATTTTTTTTAATTTCTACTTTTTCATATTATCTATTTTTAATTTTATTATTTAATCGTGGCAACATGGATTAACCCATTTGACCCAAAATGATTTAATTTCATACCACCACCTAGATGAAAATACTATTTTTACTAGGCAGATTTTAAAAGTATAAGTTTTCATGTTATTGGAATTATTAATTTATTAAGTATGGATTTAATTAATTGAACTTGATTAACGATGAGAATAAACAAAAATGACTTAAATATATGATTCGATGAACATGAATGCAAGTTAATAGCTTAAATGTTGGATTTAACATTAAATTTTATATTACATTTCCATCATTGATAAAATTATTTTTTATGTATAAAATTTATTTTTGTTCAACATAATGAATCCACAATATTAGAGATGTACCCAATATTTTATTTTTTACAAAAATATATAACATTAGATAGGTGCCCAAATTTTTCTTTATCTTTTTTTTTTATTTTTGTGATTCTTTGTATTTTCTACTGTTAAAAATTTTATTATATGACTATGACATCATTTTATTTCTAATTTGGTTTTGAATTTGGCATTCCATTTCCATCATTAATAAAAATAATTCATATGCTTCATAGTTATTTATTTTAATTTTTTGTTATTTAATTATGATATTATTTATTAATCCATTTGACCCAAAATGGTCGAATTGCTTACCCACCACTGGAAGGGAAGAAAATGGTTTTGTTTTCAAATTACTTTTCAAAATATTTATTTTTATACTATTAAAATTAATATTATAGATTTAATTATATGGATTTTTACATTCCATTTCCATCATTAATAAAAATATTTCTTATTTATCATACTTGTTATTGTTTAATATGTATGTTAAAAATGTTTCCATTTTTTTTTCATTTTATCTATTTTTAATTTTATTATTTAATCATGGCAACATGAATTAACCTAATTGACCCATAATGATTTAATTTCTTGCCATCACCTAGATAAAAACACTATTTTTGTTAGGTAGATTTTAAAAGTATAAGTTTTTATGTTATTAGAATTGTTAATTTATTAAGTATGGATTTAATTAATTGAACTTAATGATGAGAAGAAACAAAAATGACTTAAGTATATGATTCAATGAACATGAATGCAAGTTAATAACTTAAATGTTGGATATAATGAGAGAGAATTGAATGCATTGAATATCTTTAAATTACCTCTTTTCAACTCATTTAATATCAAGAACTGATTATTCTATTTGCCCTCATTTTTTTATAAGGGTAAATTTTGTCCTTAGAAAATTCAAAAAATATTCTTGAGGCCATTTGTGCTCTTTAAAGTAGTATAGATATAAATCATTCCGAGAAGTATTGACTTTCACCTCCTCGTTAGGTTAGCTCTAAACAGCTCTCACACTTGGGGTTCTTGTTCCTTTGAGTAGGACACCCCAAGGAATTTCCTGAAATCCAATACTTTCTCCACCTGATCTGCATTTACCAATTGTGCAATAGTGTATTCCTCCTTTTGCAATTCAGGCAAGGATTCCCTCACTAGTCATTAGTCACTAGGTCCCCTCCAACGCTGGGCTCACCTTGTTCCAGAGGTGATGTCACACCGAGTTGCAAAACGGGAGAGCATTCTGAACTAGGTGGAGGGACATGGTATTCACAGTTCCCTGCAACACCCCTCGGGGGTTCTTCAAGGTCTCGAGTCTCTTTCAAATAGTCTCCAAAGAGACCAGAAGTAGAGAGGTCCCATCCAAAGTGGGCTTCGAAATGGGCTGAGGAGAGCCCAACCCACGATTCTGGTCAAATAGCGAGCGGACAGCAGAGATCGGGTTGACCCTTAAAGGACGAGTGGACGACCCGGGCCTCAATCTAAAAATGAGAAAACTGATCTCCGCCCGGCGCCCGCCGACCAAAACGGATACCAATTCAAATTCTGAAAAGCACCCCCCCCCCCCCCCCCGATGCTCCAGTTTTCTCTGGCGACCAGTCCTCCGAAAGCATCAGCTCAAACGACAAATCCAGTGACGTTGGTGCCTCTCCTGTCCTTTCTACCAGTGATGACTGATTCTGGGGTGGAGCCCCTGTTTCAACAACTGTCGGTGCCAGAAGCCTCTGTAAGACTCTTCCCCCTGCCACTCTGCTTCCACTATGAAGTTGTGACCACCGTTTCTTCCCAGTGATGACTGATTCTGGGGTGGAGCCCCTGTTTCAACAACTGTCGGTGCCAGAAGCCTCTGTAAGACTCTTCCCCCTGCCACTCTGCTTCCACTATGAAGTTGTGACCACCGTTTCTTCCCTTTTCTTCTTTCTTTTACGGCGACATCTTTTGAAAGATACAAAGGAAACCCCTCGCCCAAACGAATCGCCTTCGATGTTCCCAAAAGCAGACCCCGGCATCGCACCAAAGACCATTTGTTCCGAACCTACTCGCGGAGACACAACAGGTGGACACTGATTCAAAACCCCTTCGTTGCAGCTTGGAGCTCGGTAGGCCACGGGAATCTTCAAACCTTCTATTGCAATCCGCAAAATCTACCAGACACCAGACACTACAATTTCTAAGAATTTTGGTATATCACGAACCGCCATGCTCCACACCAGAATACGGAGGGCTTCGAGATTTTTCAAAGCTAGGTTGTTCAGATCCACAGAGATGAAACCCCCGATTACATCTCCAATTTCCTTGAAAACCACCGGGCACCAAACTGAAAGTGGAACTCCGAACACTCTGACCCAACACTTGCCGAAGCCGCGGCTCTGTCTTTTCGAACAACCTAACTGGGTCCAACGAATCAAGGAGAATCGCATCCCGTTGAAGCAGAGATTTTGGGATTGAAGTGCTCCGCATGATTCTTCCTCTGAAGCAAAAATGATGAGCCACTTGCTTCCTTTGAGCCTTCGCCTTCGCATAGACGGGGTCTGCAAGTTCCACCACCTGAGGGACGTCCAGCGTTCTATCATTTTTGAAGGGCAAACACCTGCAAAACGCAAAATCAGGCGTCTCTGCAGGAAGGTTTCGCGGTCTTGAACCCATCCTCGGCTACCACGACCTTGATCTCTCCTCCAATCACACTTACTGAACTAGACCTTCCTCTGAGCAACCCAACCTGTTCTGCCGACTTTCAATTGTATTTTTCGTGATACTTTTCCGAAACTCAAGAATCATTCAAATCTGCGCCCCACGAACGCCTAACCCATCGAGTGTCCGCCACTTGTTTATTCGCACACGGTCAATATTCCCACGTGCGGGGCTAACAGGACGGCCGTTAGTTTATTCCGTTAGACCTAAAACTAACCCAAAACTCTCATTTCTACATTTCAGGCCCTTCAACCGATCCCTCATGCTTGAACTGGCCGTCCCCTGACTTGCAAATCCGGCAGGGTTAGGTCGGGTTGAGGCCAATCTTAACCCAACTTTATGTTTTAAACCCCCAACCTTAATCCTAACCCAATCCGACCTACTCAACCCTAACTAATTCCTTCAATCCTAACCCAACCCGATGTCAACTTTGGGTTGTGTTGGGCTCGAGTTGGGCCCAACCCAACCTTCCCATCCCTTAAAATCTATCAAAAATATAAATATAAATTCATAGGATCAACAATAGTGAAACTTAAAATTATGAAAATAAAATCACTAATAACAATTCATAGGATCAAGCAAATAACTTGAATCTATTTGATAGGTCACACATAAAAATTACAAGACAAAAGGAAAAGACAAGTAGTCAAGTACCATTAAATAATTAGACTTGGCAAAAAGTTGACCCAACCCGCGAACTCGACCCAACCCAATCCAGAAAAACAGGGTTGGAGTCTCATATTTAGCTACCCGAATGTGAAAATGACCCAACCTGAAAAAAAAAAAAAAAAAAAAAAAAAATTGGGTTGAGTTGGGTTGGTCATGGGTCAACCCGTTGACCAAATTGTCAAGTCTAATTCGGATTATTTATGCATTGTTAGAAGTTTCCACTCTTTAATTTTTTCTATTTAGTCTCTACTTTTTTATTGTTTACTCTTTAAATTGTTACATGTTCAAGTTTTTTATTTTATATTTGGAATTTAAAGGTTAGTTCTTTTAATTTTGACATTTTTCATGTAATTTTTCTTTAACCCATGGGTTAATTCGGGCCATCGCAAAAAATAATTAAAATTTAAAAATTAAAGAAAAATTACATGAAAAATGTCAAAATTAAAAGAATTAACCTTTAAATTGTTACATGCTCAAGTTTTTTATTTTATATTTGGAATTTAAAGGTTAATTCTTTTAATTTTGACATTTTTCATGTAATTTTTCTTTAATTTTTAAATTTTAATTATTTTTTGCGATGGCCCGAATTAACCCATGGGTCAACCCTAACCCGAATATTTAGGGTTAGGGTCTAGCATTTGACAACCCAACCCAAAATTCAACCTGACCCGAAATCAACCCGAAGTACCTTGACCCAACCTGAACCCGACCACCCAACCCAATTGCTAGATGTGTGAATAACTTAAAGGCATGAGAGTATGTAGGGGGGCTATACAACTATCATGCATCTAAACAAATTATAATATATATATATATATATATCATAGAGTTGTAGAGTAGTAGACTAGTACTATAGGGGTCAGGTTCGGGTTGCTCGTGGGGTCAACCCTAACCCAACCCAAACTAAGGTCGGGTTCAAGAATTTCAACCCTAACCTAACCTGATCAACAACCCGGCCCAAGTTGCAGCCCTACCCCTGACCCCATTCTTCTCCCCTCCACCCAAGCTCTCTTTCTCCGGCACCGGCAACTGCTACGGTTGACGACTCCTGCCCAACCACATCAAGAACCTATGCAATGCTGCCGATCGGAACTCTATTCGTTACGGGAGAGGGAGCTCTCTTTCGACAAGACGCCTCTCTTCCACTTCAAAATGCATCGCCCCCCTTCTCCGAGATTTCAAATTCCATGTTTAAATCCACCCCATGTCGATTTCGATTTCGAGGGCGACTATTTGGACGATATAGATGGAATCTGTAACCAAGGCGGGCAGGAACAGTTTTGTCATCAAAGCTGATGATGATGAAAAAGAAGACTATGGGGGCGACTGGGATGATAAACAAACCTCCGAAATGTTTCCATGCCAAGAAGAGGAAGGGAATATTGATCTCAAGGCTGAGAAGTTTACAGCTAACTTCTATAAACAAATTAAGTTGCAGAGACAGATTTCATATCTACAATACAATGAGATGCTAACAAGAGGCGCAGGTTAATGAAAAAGAATACTGATGATAGTGATATATAGATACACAAGTGTCTATAAGTTCCCTGTATTTTTTCAGATTTTGCTGCCTTCTTTTGTTCTTTTTCTATATAAGAGTTCTTGCAGCGTTGTTGTAAATACAGTGTAGAGGCTCGGCCTTCAAGTATCAACTGGCCGGAACCGAGTGTTTACAGTGCCAGAATAAGTGTTGTATTCACAATATGAATGGATTGACAGAACAGAATCACAGAATCACTGTCTGTTTGTGAGATGTTAAAGGTCAATATATAATATATACTTGTGACATACCAAATGCCTGAAAGCGACTCTGGATCCGATCCAAGTTAGTTTCATACAACCGTCCCACAACCTGATCAACTTAACCAAGCGAGAGATCTGCCTGTTGTTTGGATCTCAGACCTCTCACCATTTTTATTATTATTTATAAATTGCCATTTTTTAAGATATTCATACAGTCTATGCGTCCCTATAAATTAACTCTTATATGTCAAACCCCTAAAATTATACGGGTCATTAAATTCAACTTGAACCATTTATTACTTTAATTTAACCATTCTTATTCTTATTCTTATTAATTTATTTTAGTATTTAATTTAAAATTTTTGTTATATAGTAATAATAACTAAATTTGTAATTATTTAAATATTTACTTAAAATAGTTTTTTTCCAATCGAGTATAATTATTATATAATAGATTTGTTAATTCGTATTTTGCATTTAAGAATAAACATTAATGATTTGGCTTAATAATTTTAATGACTATTAATAAATATTGATTATTATTTAAGGTTTAATTACTATATTCGGTAATTATTATGGAGCATGCTTTGAATATACATTAATGATAACTGATGATTGTTATTTCATTTTTTATTATTTAATTAAGTACTTGATGATTGTTATTATTATTAATTATTTCTATAAATAATTGATTGTTATTATTATTTACTTAACCTAGTAATTATTTGATTTCATTTGAATTATTTCATTTTTTTTATTATTTATAATAGACATTTAGGATAGGCTCTTTATTTGATTTAAGAGACTTACCATGTTTTATCTATACAATGACCCCATACTAAGTAAGGGGCAACTACAATATCATTTAATTTGAAATTTACTATTTAATAATAAAAAATCAATGTCATGTTGAGCAACCCACCCCCAAAAAAGTATCAATAACTTTGAAATCATTAATCTATTTATAAAATAGCATATTAGATGGATGATTACAACAATATAACCAATACTGCTTAATATTTAAAGACATGTGAATGGATAAAAAGCATTTAAATGACATCCATTCAAAGAGGCAAAGAAGGAAGAAAATCATTCAAAGAGTTGCTAAGAAAAACAATCCATGCCAAACAACATTTGCAGATGCATCCATCCTCTGAAGTAAGAGATGAAAAAAATATGATTGTAATCAAATCATCATCACGTATAGCTACAATCAACTAATAATATAACCAGGACTCCAAAGCCCATTCAACAGAAGAAACATGAAAGATATGAGAATAATGAGACCATCCTGAATATGGAAGTCACCTCCAACTTAGGTGGCAACACTTCTTTTTTTGGGATTGTTGGTCTTCGCATGTATGTTTGGGTTTTTAATTTGTGAGGTTTTGGTCTTGGTTCTTTAATTTCCGTTGGGGTTTTGGGTTTTCTAGTGAGTAGTGTTTCATGTCAACGTTCAATTTAAGTTGGGTTTTTGGGTTTTTTGGGTTTTTAAGTGTTGGGAATTTTGGGCTTTCCAATGAATGGTATTTGGTGTCATCTTGTTCAGTTTTTTAGTGAAAGGTGGACTGACTGGTTTTGTTTGGTAGTGGTCTTTTTTTTTTTTGTATAGTCCATTTGTGGAGGAAATGGCACTGTGAAGCTGGTTGATTCATTGTGGGTGATGTATATTCTACATTTTTAATTTCTAATATTTTGTTTTCATTCTAAATTCAGGTATTAAACTTTTTTTTCAATTGTTTTCTAGTATTGGAGATTAGTGAATGGAACATGGTGTCGGTTCTCTTTAGGATATATGTGTTTATTGTTTTTATATTTTTAAAGTAAATTATAATTAATTTATAGTATTTTTGTTGATGTTATGATTAAGGGTAACTAAATGGGTGATCGCATGCAGTACTAGTGTTGGTCTGTTGAGGGTGTCATTTAGCCGGTGTTGCTCCTTCAACCAAGGAATGCTTAGCACCACCTAACCAGCACTCCTAGTCCTATTTGAACCGTAATCAATGGTTTTGTTTGTTTTGTATTAATCCATCTCATTCAATTAACTCCCTACAATAAATCACGTTCAATGATGGTTATCTAATTGATGTCAAATTCAGCACATATTCGCATTTTTTTGTGCTTTTTATACATAATTTATGCTTGATAGATATTTTAGATGTACTTGCTTATTAATTCTTTGTCTTGTGCATTATTACTTGGCTTGAGTGTTTCTTCCTTTCCATGCATCACATTTATTTTTTTTTCAGTCCTTTTTTGAATTTTCTAATTGCCACCAAATTTATTTTTCATGGTTTCATATTTTGTAGGCTATTAAATGCTTTCTTGTTGTGTAACATACATGTTCATTAATGTTACTTTAACATTTTTTTCTTTTTTTATTTGCTAAAGTACATGACCATTAATGATGTTGCATCCATTATATAGCATTATTGGCCAAAGTATATCAATTTTGTTGGTCTTATATTTGACAAGACATTTTTGTTTTGGATGGGATTTGGATGGTTATATAATCATGACTTTAGATTTGGGTGCATGCGTGTTTTATATTTTCTTTTATGTCTAAATATACTGAAACCTAAAGAGAATGTTCTCCACAAAGACTTATATAATTTCTTCTTCTTCTCCTTGGATTTGTCTCATTTGTTATGGGCTTAAAAATCCTATTTTTTTCATTTTGGTAAAGTCAACGTATTTATTTTTTAATGTTTGCTTCCTCATTACTAATTTGGTTTCTAATACCACTATGATCTTTTTTGCATCATATTTGTCCTTATTTTGTTTCGGCCATTATTTACTACAAGCAATCAACTAATCACAAATTAACTTTTTATGGCTTTTTTCGACAACAAACTACTTAACAACTTATAACTTCTCCTATCTTTTATTACTAACATCATTTTAAATCAATGGACTTTTAATATATATGCAAGATATAAAAATATACAAAATATCTATATTTCTTTAACAAAATTTGCATGAATTCTTATCTTTGACATTAACTTTGACACATTCTAATTAAATAAAACACTTCATTTCAAAATTTCTTGACCTTATCACTAGCCCTTGCAAATGTAGGGGTACTCTACTAATAACAAATTATTATACAAATTCAATTGATTTAACTTTATAAGACCTATGCTTACCAAAAACAAAATTACCAAAATTGTTCCTTATCCAAACTTGAGCTATTCAACCCCTAGTTTTGAGTTGGTTTTCTTTTATTAAAATCTTCTTGTTTCTAATATTTAAAATCAACTCATCAAGGTTAACTCAATTTAGCAATATTTTTCGCACATAGAGACATGGTCATTACCAAAGCAAAAAAACAAACAATTTAGGAGTATTATATTTATTTTATAATAAAAACATTTTTCTTTAAAATATTTTATATGTATATGAACATAAATTCTTGAATTTATAAGATATAACTGCAATGCACATACATACCTATATATATATATATACATACATACGATATTTATACATACAAATATGATGACGCATCAAGTTAAATATGGGTCAAGTTGCCCACAATCTTAACCCTAACACAACCCATAGTTAAATCTGATTCATAATATTCAACCCTAACATGAACTTCAACCCAACCCAAATTAACCTTTATGTTAGGTTCAGGCTAACCCAGTCCAAGTTGTAGCCCTTAGGATTATAGAATGCAACCTGAGCTATCAAGTCCCAAGAGCAGTACCCATATTCTATTCTTAGCGAAGTCTATACTTACATTTTTCTAAATGTAATTAGATAAATGGATTAGGTTTTGGTAGGCAATCATAAATAGAACACAAGGTGATTTAACATGGTTGGGGTCTATAAGGCAAGTTTACTAATTAACCCATCTCTAACTTTACAAATCAGGGAATGCAACCCTTTATTTAGTCAATAGAAACCTTTCTTTACAAAGAGGTTGGTGTCTAGACATTAGTAACTGCCATTAAAAAGAATTGTTAGTTCTCATTATCTAAAGTCCAAATAGATGAAAATAGTGAATTCGGATCTCCTACACATAAGAACCCTACCCACGCCTCATACAGTTGTACATTGAGAACATCTTCTGTATTTGCATCTTACCATTCATGGGGAGATGTTTCCAATGTACAGGTGTAATGTCATATGAGTAGAAGATCTGAATTCAAAAATAGTGAATACTAAACTCAAAAATTTTAGGTCAACTAGTATTTTTGAATATTACATCAACACTTCACAGGCGCATCCTATAAGCACCCCATATGCATTTCTTGACATGCATCAGTAACATCTCTCGTACTTAACATTGGGAGATGTTCTCAATACACAGTTGGGATGTGTTGTGGGAAGCCAATGTGATATTACTTCCCTTTATTACTGTTAATTTCTCTCACCATTACTACTTTTAATCCTAATCCAACTAGAAATTACTCTTATTCTTGTATTATAAATAGATACCATAATCATTTATTACAGTAAGAGTCTCTTCTCCTTTTCTCTATCTTTTTCTACATGTTCTTCCTTCATTTTCTATTACATTATATGCAGTGATTTATCTTTTCTTTTGTGTTTTGTTATGTTCATCTATAGGTGTCTCTATAACAATCCCTATAATAATTAATAGCTAAATATACATTTTAGTGGCAATGCTTCTTTAACATTATTAAATTGTGTGAAATATGATTCATTTGTTTTATTAATAGAGAAGTCTCATAAAATTCTTTCTTTTTTTTCACTATAATACTTTGTTTTGTTAATAGAAAACTTGAAACAATGTTTGCAAATGGTTAGTTAATAGGTGTTTTCCCATTTCATACAATAAGTTCCAACATGATGCAATTTCACAACAAATTTAAGTGATACATTTTACATAACATAAAATCACATAAACACCAAAAAATGATAGTAGGTGCTTCATGGAGAATACATGAATTAACACCTTTCACATTTGATCATTCAACTACCACTCTAATTAAAACTTCAGTGTTCGGATTATTATTTGTTTGTACATCAATAACCCAAAACCCAATAGAGAAAACATTACAAAAATTAAAGATTTAATATATTTAAAAAATATATTTGAATAATATATCAAAATGGAGGAAAGAAACAAAAAACATAGGTTAACTTATTCGTTTAACATGAACTTAACATGCTTGAATAACAAAATACAAAATATAATAATAGCTATGTTAAAAAACAAGTACATAAAAGCTCATACTGGTAGTAATAGCAATTGTTATAGTGGCGAGTGACGACGATGAATCTCTTTTAAGTGATGAATCAATAGCAATAAGTCTTGAAGACTAATTAAAAAATTAATAATAAAGATATATTACAACAATAAAACAAAATAGTAATATAATGGTAAAATTAAGTTGAATCACTTACCACCAGCAATTTAGTGAAGCAATGGTTGGAGTATCAATAACGCCCTATGTGAGATTAGGGTAATAATAGCGAGACTTTAAAGAATAACAATAATGTTAAAATAGTAAAATATTATATGTTTTATAGTAAAACACACCATGAGCTGAAAGTGTGGACCATAGGATCATCAAAGTAAAAAACTTTCAAAATAACATCAATCAGTCTACGAGAAAAAACCATTGACAATATGTTGCCCTGTGGTGTGGATTTATCCTCAATATAGCATAATTCAATCCACACAATGCATTGATTGAACGTTGAATCTTGTCATGTCATATTTTGAAACAAAATATATAATCGTCAGACCATAATACCAAACACTACACTAATTGGTTATTTTGGTCAAATCTCTTTCATTAAAATGTCTTTCCAATGTCATTTTTTTATAAAATATTGATTTTGAATATTGTTACATTTTAAAGAAAATAAATTTTTTTATTACTTTTAAACACACAAAGATTTACGTATTTAATTGCTATACCAAAAAACATTAAGTTATTTTTTATTTCTATTTTGCCCTTCAATTTCTCTATTTATATATAACCTCAGTCTCATATTATTATTTACAAAATTCTTTATCATCATCATCATCATCATCATCATCATCATTATTATTATTATTATAACAAATCTCATACCATAAAAATGTTGAATCTCGTTAATTAATTCAAGTGCATTTACTATACTTGTGAATATATAAATGAAAACACATTTATGCAACATTATCATGATATGCATGATGAATACATTAACATTTATAACAATTACATAAAAAAGTAAATTGGCATGCTGTCAGAGGCACCCAAAAATAAACCTATACTCCCAAAAACAAATGTGATAGTGCGAGTAAGGATCATTCCTACAGAGAGAATCTAGCCTAGTTTTTGTGTTGTGTGAACAAAGATGGATGGGGGTTTTGAGTATAACGAAAACTTGAATTAAAAAGAAAGAAAATCAAATGAGAAACAATGCACATCAAAGTACTGAAATTAATCAAAAGAACGAGTCTTGGTCTAAGTCAACATCCACCATTAAAATTTCACTACTACTCATCGATGCAAAAATATATCAATTCAGACCTTGAATATTCACCGTAGAAATTATTTTCTTCTATCTCTCTTTTTGCAATTAATTAGAAAACAAGCGATCTACTTAACCCTTACTACTAAACAACCTGAAACAAGTGTTCAAGATTTAATCCAGTAACAGCATTAAGAATTGGACATCGATGAAGCTAAACAACACAAGCACAAACGGTCGCATTTAATTCAGTCAAGTGTTCCTCCTAAGATCTAACAATTTCTATCGTAGCAAATCATTAAACCATAGTTGCTTCACAGATTAGAGGGATCAAACAATTACAAATCCGATATCTAACCTAGCAGTAGATTGCAACGAATAATAAACTAGTAATCCTCCTAGCAATCAGACGAAACAATCATGAACATGAACATAGAAGAACATTCAATATTCAAAGCATAAATCAAACAGTAAAAATCAAATTAGATCTCACAGTTTTGTGGATTCTGAGGCTTCTGTTTCCTTCGACCAAGTATTAGAATTTAGCCACGCATGGTCTGATTGTTTCTTTTCTTTCCTTCTTTCTTTTTCTCTCTATACTTCCCATTCCCCAAGAAAAGCCTACAAAATCTCCTAGAATTTCTCTAGATAACAGTCTCCAAGTCTGACTTATCAAGAAAAAAAATCAAAAATAAGATAAAACAAAGTTCTCATGTAAGTGGGAGAGTGGTGATTTCTGCATAAAAAAACTTGCATGTTAAGGAATGTTTCCAGCACATTAGTAATGGAGTTACAGCTACTTCAGTCTTGATTTAGAACTCGATGCAATCAGTATATATCAAAACTCAAAATATGAAAGTTGTAGTTTTTCCTTATCATTCCAACCCATCTTGTATCATCTCAATCGGAGTTCGGATGAGAGAGTTATGCCCAAATTACAACGCGGTTCTAAAATTGTACAAAATTACCCAATTAGCTTTGTTTTTCACTTAACGCCTCCATTTGTGCCCTAAATCGAAATATAAGAATAATGAGTCCATTTAGGCACTAAATAAGTATAAAAGACTAAATATTAAGGGAGAAAAATATGATATTTTGCATTCTCATCATAAACCTATTAGAGATTTGGCTGAACACCAAAGGGAGGAGGTTGAGAAGGAAGTAGAGAAGAAGGTTGAGGAGAAATCATAAAATAAATTTTATATAGGTTTTAAAACTATTACTTATATCAATACTATTGATGTAGCGCGATCTGGTCACTCCTACCTGGCAGGGGCCTCGCTCCTAGCTGGCAACGGGCAACACCTGAGAAGGAGAAGAAGACAAAGGATTCCTGGGGAGCTCACCTGGCGGGAACACTCTGATGCTTAAGTTAGAACTCGATGAAGAGCTTAGAGAGTTTTAGAGGAAAATAAGCTAAGAGTGAAGATGTGCATTTACTTCCTTCTTGGGGTTTCGAGGCCCTTATATATTAATGCTCTGTCAAATCGGGTGTAACCACCTCTAATTCTCTGCTACAGTCGTTATTTGCCAGGGCTGATTCGATTGGCGCAGGTATCCGTCGCAGGGTACGGTCCTGTCAATTGAGAGACATTTCTCAGAGTTGGTGTGTACGACGCCGCCTGATGAGAGACGTGGGCATAGTCCCCTGGACTAGCAAGTGCTGTGCCACCAGACGAGAGACGTGGGAGCAATTTGACGGACATGGTCTTGTCGGATAAGAAGTTTCCTAAAAACTTCAGGTTGCTCAATAGCAAGCTTCTTTGTAGCGAGCTCCCTTGTAGCGAACTCCAACAGCAAGCTGCCTTGCAACAAGTCATTTTGTAGCGAGATGTTTTGTTGGGGTTTCAGCGAGCTCATTATGCCAAGCTGTCATGCTGAGTTGTCACTTACATTGAGTCATATCCACATGTCGCCTAGTCAGGAGGTCGGGTTAAATCACCCTCCATCAATTACCCCCCACTCCTCAGGCTAAGGGTCTTGCTCTAGCGCGGGGAGTTCATGAAGTGACGGGTGGATTTGACCCATAATTCAAACTAGGTTAACCAACCGCATGAAGTATACGCGCGGATGTCAGGCAATTTCTAGATTTTTCAGGCACCAAAAAGCACACCAAGCTAATTCTAGTTTCGGAAGACATTCAGCCGGCTTTGTTTCAATCTTGAAAGGCATGCAGTCGGTTCGATTATGAGCCCTTGGATTCACCTTAATCAGAGCCGTTGGCTTTCGAGCATAGTGGCTATAAATAGGAGGGCCCCAGGCCTCATTTTTTTACAATAGCTTGCCTTGCTTTTGGTTTAGAGGTCGCGCCTTCGTCTTGTTTGCTTGAGCTCTCCCCGTTCGCGTTGCTTTACCCGGTTCACTTTTTCTAGTGAGTCCTCTGTCTTGTCCAACAATGTCTGGGTACCCACACAACGGTGTCTTTTCCCGGGATGATAACTAGGATGAGGTCCCCTCAAACTCAAGGGGAGCTTGGGGGTTTCCTGAGGGTCAATCTATGGAGGCTCGGGAAGCCTCTGGTAACTTGGCTTGTACTTCTCAGGGTCGGGAGCCAGATAGCTTCGGCCCTTCCTTCATGTCAAGGGAGAGGCTTCGGGCCCTAGACTTTCATTATAACCTCCCTAGGGATCTCATTTATAGCCTCCCAACCGGCAACTATCCTTGGGAGCACGATCA
Source organism: Nelumbo lutea (assembly GCF_056320005.1). Classification (NCBI taxonomy): domain Eukaryota; kingdom Viridiplantae; phylum Streptophyta; class Magnoliopsida; order Proteales; family Nelumbonaceae; genus Nelumbo; species Nelumbo lutea. Next base: position 136,600,080 of record NC_142684.1, on the reverse strand, counting down.
CGATGAAATCGTGATCTTTGAGGAGCAACTTGTGGCTGGTCTCCGACTCCCTCTTCACCCTTTGATAGTGGAGATTCTTACCCATTTTAACGTTACCATAGACCAACTTCACCCGAACTCAATCCGAAATGTGGTCGGGACAATTTCTCTATTTTTTGAGTATTGTCTTTCTCTTTCCCTCGATACCTTTGTTTCTATTTTGTCAATCAAGAACGCCTCCCCCGAAGCCCCTCCAGACAGGCGCTCTTATTACTTTTCCCCCAGCCCTATCTTTAAGCTTCTTCATGAGCTGCCTAACAGGATCCCAACCTGGAAGCGAGGTTATTTTGTAGTTCGCAACCCCGAGGAGTGGCCCTTTCCGACCCATTGGAGGGGTGCCATTCAGGATTCGGGCGTTACTTTGGACTTGAAGGTTCGGGAAACGCTGCAGTCTTGGGCGGCGGTTGGCTTCCTCTACTTAGACTACTTGGCCGAGGATAAGCTCGTGTAGGCTAGCCTAAGCCCTGGTAGGTTACCTTTAGGTCGCTTTCTTCTCCATTTCTTTTTTGCGAGTTGGATTAACATCTTATGATTCTTGCAGCCAACATGTCGGGTGTGGATGCGCGTCGTCTGTTGTCGAGCTCCCAGAGACACAGGGCGAAGAAGTCTCGCCCAGACCAAGCGTCCACTTCTAGGACCGTTGAGTTCGAGGCTATGGACCCAACTTTTGTTCCACCGCCGAAGGTCCCACTTGTGCCATTCGAGGGAGTAGCCACGGAAGGCGGCGAAGAAGAAGGGGTCCCACCTCAGAGGTAGTACCCTCCAGTCGCGCGGTCTGACCCCTCCGCCTTTCTCGATTTTCCCTACCGAGGGGAGGGACGAGAGTATCACCAACTTCCTGTTGGCCTCATGGAAAAGCCGGGAGTCGATCTTCAATGAGGAGATCATGGAGTGGGCCAGGATGCACCCTAGGTGGCTCTTTAAGCTGACCTCGTCTCACTGCATGGTGGTAAGTTCCTGCTTTTTCCCCCTTTCTTTCTGTTTCTTTTTTTTTTTTTGCTTACTTTGGCTTTCTATTAACAGCTGAACTCCATCATCCACGCCATGGCCTGTCAGACATCCATTCACTCCCAAGACGCCACCAACCAAAGGTCGGAAGTGTGGAGGCTCCAACGCGAGCTCGACTGGGCCCAGGGTGAGGTCTTCCAGGCTCAGAAGGGGAGCGAGGCCCATGAGTTGCTCGTTAAGGACCAGGAAGCATAGATCTCCCAACTGTCTGAGGAGAGCGCCCGTTACAGGGAGGAGTCTTCGAGGGTGGCTGAGGAGAGGGAGCGCCTTCATCAACATGTCCAAAGCTTGGAGGCCACGCTCCACGAGCGGACCCAAACCTTCGACACCACTATGGAGGAAGAGCGGGCCAAGGCAGTGGAGGACTTCAAAGAGTCCCAACAGTTCCAGGACCTCCAGGTCGAATACGATACAAAGTCCTAGCGCTCAGGGTTCAAGCTTTGTCAATGCTGCGGAGGAGGAGGAACCTGACTCCCTGGAGGAGACCGATGAGGACGTGGAGGTGTTGGACCCTTGAGGCTGGTTGTTCTTTTTCTTCTGAATGAATGAATCTTTGAAGTACTTGTTCCCGGGCGGCTGATCTCGGTTTACCCTTCTTTTTCTTTCTCCTGGTGTACTCTCCCGGCCCGTTAGGCCTGGTTTTTTTTTTTTTGTAAGAACCTTTTGTTTTTAAGTGTTAGCTTTCGCCTAAAAATGGTTCTTTTTTTATTCAAGTTATGTGGATAGATTACCTGAGCTGCCGAGCTGCCAAGCTGCCAACAAGCTAGGGTAATCTAAAGTAAGAATCGCTTCGAATTACGTGAGCTACCCTGAACCATCAGGCTACCGAGCTTAATCCACTCTGGCAACAAGCTAGGGAGCTGCCGAGGTCTTTCGTTAGCTCAACATTTTAGCCCTTAGGCTGGGGGAGTGACTTATAGTCCACTCTCCTAGAGTTCACCCATGCCAAAGAGGCGACTAGGTCTTAGAGTGTTGAGGTCTTTTGTTAGCTCGGCATTTTAGCCCTTAGGCTGGGGGAGTGACTTATAGTCCACTCTCCTAGAGCTCACCCATGTCGAAGAGGCTACTGGGTCTTAGAGTGTCAAGGTCTTTCGTTAGCTCGGCATATTGGTCCTTAGGCTCTGGGAGCGACTATGGTCTACCCCCTTCTAGAGTTCATCCATGCCAAAGAGGCTACTGGGTCTTAAAGTGCCAAGGTCTTTTATTAGCTCGGCATTTTAGCCTTTAGGCTTGGAGAGCAACTTGTAGTCCACTCAGCTCAGTGATTACAGGTAATACTGCCTTAAGTTGATAATATTCAATGCCCGAGGTACTTGTTTCCCTTCTAGGGTTTCAAGCTCATACGCTCCTTCCTCGAGCACCCACTTTACTTGGTAGGGTCCTTCCCAATTTGGCCTGAGCTTACCAACACCAGGTTCAGGCACCATAACTTTACGAAGAAACAGGTCTCCGACGCGGAGGTTCCACTTCTTGACCCTGGCGTTATAGTACTGAGCTACTCTCTGCTGGTAGGCCGCGGTCCTAATGTATGCGAGGTCCTGTACCTCATCAAGTAGGTTGAGGCTGGTGCGTATCTCGCCTTCATTTGTTTTGTCGTCATACACTTCTAGATGTAGCGTGGGAACCTTGATCTCGGCTGGGATGACTGCCTCAGTGCCATAAGTAAGGTTGAAGGGGGTCTCACTTGTTGCGGTCTTCATCGTGGTCTAATAAGCCCATAGCACACTAGGTAGCTCGTCTACCCATAGTCCCTTAGCTTGGTCGAGGCGTGCCTTCAGCCCACGGAGAATGACTCTATTCGTGACATCCACTTGGCCGTTTGCTTGAGGGTGTGCCACCGAGGTGAAGTTTTGTTGTATTCCCATATATTTGCACTAGTTCTGGAATTTAATGTCCTCAAACTGCTTGCCATTGTTAGAAATAAGTACTCGGGGTAGTCCGAAACGACAAACTATATTCTTCCAGAAGAAGCTCTACACATTCTGCGTTGTGATTGTTGCAAGAGGCTCAGCTTCTACCTAGTTAGTGAAATAATCAACTGTTACGACTAAGAACCTCCTTTGTCCTATCGCTAGTGGAAATGGTCCGAGTATATCGATCCCCCATTGTGCGAAGGGCCATGGGTTGGTGAGGTACTTGAGGTCGGCAGCGGGCTGGTGGTGGATGTTGGCGTGCTTCTGACATTTATCAGACTTTCTAACAAGCTCAATCGGGACTACCTTCAATGTTGGCCAATAATATCCTTGTCGTAGTGCTTTTTGGGCGAGGGCCCTACCCCCCAAGTGTCCACCGCATAGGCCCTCATTAGACATGTTCATGGGCCGGGCCAAACCGGGCTCGGGTCGGGCTTTTACTTTTCATTAACAGAAATATGTTAGGCCCGAGCCCGAGCCCGGCCCGACCAACGGGCCTACAACTTGGGCCGAGCCTGGCTTGACCAACAAGCCTACAACTTGGGCCCGAGCCTGACCCTAATAAAAAGCCCGAAGCCCAAGCCCGAAGCTCGACCTAATAAAAAAAATTAGAAATTTTCCTTATTCAATAATCAATATAAATCAGAATTTATTTACATTAAAAAAATATATAAATTCAAAATTTATTTATATTAAAAAATATATAAAGAAGGGAAAGAGGATGTGGAAAACAAGAATTTGGTTGGAAAAAGAAGGGAAAGAGGTGAAAAAAAGAGGGGTATTCAACTAGGGTTTTTAGGTTTATTTATAGGTCGGGCCGGGCTAGGCTCGGGCCAAGCTATTTTGGCAAATCCCAAGCCCGACTCGAATTTATTGCGGGCTGGGCTTTTTGGCCCGAGGTTAAGCCCGTGGGCCTATATACCTGTTCAAGCCCGTCTGGGGACCGGGCCGACCCGTCGGGCCACCCGACCCATGAACAGGTCTAGCCCTCATGAGTGTCGCAGAGTATGAGTTCGGCTTCGGAAGGTCGCAAGCAATGCAGGTGAGGGAGCATGTAGGATGTTCGGTATAGTTGTTCGTCTATTATGACGTATTTGGCTATCGGACGCTCTACCCTCTTAGTGGCATTACGATCTGTAGGGAGAGTCTCGTGTAGCAGGTAGCTCGCGAGCGGATCAATCCAGCTCGGCTCTGCTTGTACGACAGGAGCAACCTCCTCTGCCCCCCCAAGAATGCTAGGCCAAGGCAAGTTCTCTATGTACACGGTTCTCATGGTATTATCACTGGTGCTGGCTAACCGGGATAGGGCGTCGGCCTCAACATTCACATGTGGTTGACCATGAGCTAAGAATCACTACAGATGATGATGTGCTTGGCTTTCACTTCGTTTGCTAGAGCCAGCCCAGCTATTAACGCCTCGTACTCCGCTTCGTTGTTAGACGCTGCAAACTCAAAGCGTAGCGTGTACTCCAGTTTCACACCGCTTGGCCCATATAGAACGATTCCAGCTCCGCTACCCTGCTAGTTTGACAAGCCATCCATGTGAAGGATCCAGGTCTCCTCATCCCAGCTAGGGTTCGATCTCACTAGGAGAGAAGCCGCACTGGTTGCTACCTCACGGTGCTTGAGCTCAACCGGCCTGGGGACTTCGGTGTTGAAAGTGCATTCTGTGACAAAGTCAGCCAAGGCTTGGGCTTTAATAGAAATTTGCGGCTTGTACTAGAGGTCATACTCGCTGAGTTCAATGGCCACTTCGTCAACCTACTAGAGACCTCGGGCTTGAGCAAGACTTGCCTCAGAGGCTTGTTGGTGAGGATGATGATAGTATGAACTTGGAAGTACGGACGAAGCTTCCGAACCGCAATGACTAGTGTGTACGCCAGCTTTTCGGTATCGGGGTACCTCGTCTCTACTCCCTACAACACTTTGCTAACATAGTAGATAGGTCGTTAGACCCGATCTACTTCTCTTATCAGTACCGAGCTGACCACCTCGTCACTTGTAGAGAGATACAACTCCAAAACATCACCCTCCTCAGGTCAGGTTAAGACTAAGATACTGGTGTGGAACTTTTTGAGCTCGTCGAAGGCGAGCTAGCACTCGTTGGTCCATTCAAAGCCTTTACTCTTAATCACCTTAAAGAAAGGCAAGCAATAATCTGCCAACTTGGACATGAAGCGGCTCAGAGCGGCTATACGACCATTCAACCTCTGAACCTCCTTCAATTTTTGGGGTGGTCTCATATCTAGGATAGCCTTAATCTTATCCGGGTTGGCCTCAATGCCACGCCGGTTGATGATGTACCCTAGGAATTTACCCGAGGTGACACCGAAAGCACACTTGTTTAGTTTTAGTATCATATTAAACTTACGTAAAATTTTGAAAACAAAATGCAAAACTTTTATTAAATCATTTGAAAACTGAGTTTTAACGACCATGTCGTCTACATAGCATTCTATTTTCTGTCCGATCAACGGCTTAGACAACTTATTTACAAGTCTTTAGAAGGTAGCCCCGGCATTTTTCAGTCCAAAGGACATGACCATGTAATAGTGCAGGCCTAGTTCGGTTATAAAGGTTGTTTCTTCTTCGTCGGCAGGGTCCATTCTTAGTTGGTTATAGCCCGAGTAGGCGTCCAAGAAACTCAGCAACTCATGCCCTGAGGTTGCGTCCACCAGGTGGTCAATCTTGGGGAGTGGGAAGCAATCCTTCGAACAAGTTCAATTCAGGTCGGTATAATCGACGCGCATGCACCATTTACCGTTGGCCTTCTTTACCAGGACTGGGTTGACTACCCAACTCGGGTAATGGACCTCTCTGATAAAGTCGGCTGCGAGGAGCTTCCCAACCTCCTCATCAACTGCTCTCCAGCGCTCCAGGGCTAAGTTGCGTTTCTTCTATCTAACGGGCCTAACTACAAGATTAGTATTTAGCCTATGAGTTATGATGCTAGGGTCTATGTTGGGCATCTCTGCCGCGGACCATGCAAAAACATCTAAATTTTCAAGTAAAAAACTTACCAGTTGAGATCGCAGAGGCTCCTCGATTGAAGCACCAATCTGGAGTGTCCGAGCTGGGTCTTCTGCCAAAGTTGGGACGGAGATAGTCTCTTTCGTGGGTGCAGCTTGCTCTTCGCATTGCTCCGTAGGCCACTCCAGCTTGAGGTCGTCTGTCACCTTGGTTTTCCCTTTGAGAGCGGCAATGTAGCACTTTTGAGACTCGAGCCGATCGCCTCGCGCTACCCCATGTAGCATGGGTGATGGGCCGACCTATTATGGCGTTGTACAGGGAGGGAGTTGCGACCACTAAAAAGTCGTGGTTGAGCCTTACTATGCTAGGCCAACTGCCAACCTCCACAGGTACTGTGATTCTCCCTAGGGGCCTAACTTCCTCTCCACTGAAGCCTACCAAGGGAGTAACTGCGGGCTTGAGATCGCTCTCTTGGAGCTAGAGCTTGTCAAATGCTACCTTGAAAAGAATGTCCGTTGAGCTGCCGGAGTCAACGAGGACATGCTTAACTTCGAAATCATTAATCCTTATCTTTACGATGAGTGCGTCATCGTGGGGGTAGTGGACCCCACGCACATCATCCTCAGTGAAGAAGATTGGGTCTTCTATCCTTGGCCGCTTCAGGGGGGTTCTACTCTTCCCTTCTGACCTCTCGAGCTGCAATCCGAGCTACAGCTAAGGTGCAGCCCGTGATGATCGACCGTCCGATGATCACATGTATGGTGCCCCGAACTGGTCTGTCCTCGGGTGGTTGCCTCTGCGGCTGCTCAGCTTGCCTGCTGCTGGATTCGGAAGCATCTTTACCTTGCCCCCCCTGTTGACCTGCTTTATTATTACTATTTTGTACAAAATTTCTTAAGTATCTGCGACGGATGAACTCTTCTATCTCATCGCGGAGGTTCTTACAATTTTTGGTACTATGACCGTGATCTTTATGAAAACTACAATACAAATTCTTATTCCTTGCACTGAGGTCCCCTTTTAGCTAGGGTGGCCACTTCACATACGGGGCGTCTTTGATCGCCATGAGGATCTCGGCCCGCTTCGCGTTCAGGGGTGTGTAGTCTGTCCTTTCTACTGGCGGAGCTCGGAAAGGCTAACCTAGCCATGCCCCCCGAGCTGGGTCTTTCTTCTTCTTACTGTCCCCGTGGGTTGAGGACTCAGCTTCTCTTTTCCTTTTCTCAGGCACACTCTCATTCTTTTGGTTGATCTCTTCCTCCGTCCCTATGAACTGGTCCACGAGCTTGAGGAACTCGGTTACAGTCTTCGACTGGTTGACAACGACGTGCCACTTGAACTCTTTGTGCGTGATGCCTCTCTTGGCTGCTATGAGCCACACTGTGGGGTCCAAGTCGGGTATCTGTAAACAAGCGTCATTGAACCGCTTGATGTAACTCCGAGTATACTCCCCTTCCCTCTAGACTATGCCGAGGAGGCTCTCTTGGGTTCTTGAGCAACGATTGCTGGTGACAAAATGGGAGGTGAAAACCTACACGAACTGTGCCCAACTCTTTATTGACACAGGCGTGAGGTTTCTATGCCAAGTGTGGGCCACTCCTTTGAAGGTTGTTGAGAAGGCCACGCACATGCAGGATTCGCTCGCTCTCGCCAAGTGCATCTGTGACTGGAAGGCGTCGACGTGGTCATTTGGATTGAACGATCCGTTGTACTTGTCCAAGGGAGGGAACTTGAAGTCCTTAGGCATAGGGACAGCAAAAAGTTCTGGAGATAGGGGGGGATGGAACTGAGAGGAGCGGAGTGGCTTTCACTTCGTCCGAGCTCTTCTCTTCCTTACCCTTGAGCTCGGGTAGGTTATGAGTGGCAGTTCGGCGAGCTCGGCGGCGTCTCCGCTGCTTCTTCCCTGGCTCGGTGTTAGTATTGCTTGCTTCTATGTTGCCAAGCTCGATGGGCCCAAGGTGGGGCTCGGATTATTGTTGATGGCTGTGAACTGAAGAGCCTTGTCTATAGTCTGCGGCCAAGACCTCAAATTGGTTCTCGGCGAGCGGAAGATCAAACTCTGAAGGCCGAGGCGACGCGGGTCTGATTGGCTGAGAGGCCCCTGACCGAACTATAGGCTATGAGGTGGGGGGAGTAACTTGTCTTCCCCTCTTACCGTGGGATGAGACCTGGCTTCCGAGAGGGTTTTGAGTTCGGGTGGTCTCTCGGTAGGGGGGACACTCGCTACGACGGCGGGGCTGGGCCTGCTATGTAGCGGGGTGTAGAGGTGGAACTTGTTGCTGATACTACGACAGTGGTGGAAACTGCTACTGATACTACTATTGGTAGACGTGGTGGAGCATTTGCTGCTGGTATAGCTGAAACTGGTGGACCTGCTGTATTTGAGCTTGCATGGCTCGCACGCAGTGTACCAGGTTTTCTAGTTGATTATGTCCGGCCATCGGGAGAACTGACGGTTCTCCAAAGGTTGCCTCTACCAGCGAAGGAAGTGGAGCATTTACTGGCACTCAGGGTAGGGACTCCTTCCACGAAGAGGGGTACAGTGAACAGACCAATGCAAACGATAGGGAGCTGAGGTCATTCCTCGAAGGTGTTTTGGCTGGCATTTCGTCTGGCATTGCTAGAGGAAGCCATTGAAGTCTTATTGAAGTTGCTTGGTGAGAGGCTTTTTGAAGCATTTTCCCACAGTCAGCACCAAATGATATAGCCCGATCTGGTTACTCCTAGCTGGCAGGGGCCTCGCTCCTAGCTGACAACGGACAGCACCTGAGAAGGAGAAGAAGACAAAGGATTCCCGGGGAGATCGCCCGGCAGGAACGCTTTGATGCTTAAGTTAGAACTCGGTGAAGAGCTTAGAGAGTTGTAGAGGAAAATAAGCTAAGAGTGAAGATGCGCACTTACTTCCTTCTTGGGGGTCGAAGCCCTTATATATTAATGCTCTGTCAAATCGGGTGTAACCGCCTCTGATTCTCTGCTACAACCATTATTTGCCAGGGCTGATTCAATTGGCGCAAGTATCCTTCGCAGAGTACGGTCCTGTTAGTTGAGAGACGTTTCTTAGAGCTAGCGTGTACGATGCCGCCTTACGAGAGACGTAGGCGCAGTCCCCTAGACTGGCAGGTGTTGTGCCGCCAGACGAGAGACGTGGGAGCAATCTGACGGGCATGGCCTTGTCGGATAAGAAGTTTCTTGAAAACTCTGGGTTGCTCAATAGCGAGCTTCTTTGTAGCGAGCTGCCTTGCAACAAGTCGTTTTGTAGCGAGTTGTTTTATTGGGGTTTCAGCGAGCTCATTATGCCGAGTTGTGGCCAAGCTGTCATGCTGAGCTGTCACTTACATTGAGTCATATCCACACTTGCCTAGTTAGGAGGTTAGGTTAAATCACCCTCCACCAACTATCGATTCTTTTCTTTTTGTTTTTATTTTGTAGATTGCAAAGAGAGACTTAATAAGAAGCATACATAGAATGATTACTTCAACTACTAGGTTTAACTGTTTTGAAAATAAGATTGATGAATTAATCTTTGTAATGATTTACTTTATAAAATTTACGGGGTTGCTTTGATTGGTTATTGGTCAAAGCTCTTCTATTAAAATGTGTTTTCAATATAATAGATTTTTTTTTGTTTATAAAATAATGATTTCAGAGATTGTTCTATGTTAACAAGATAAAAAATTTTATATTATTTTTTAACACACAAAGATTCATTTTTTTGAATGCCTTACCAAAAAACACTGATGGGGTGATTTGAACATAAGTCACTTATTGATTGAAAATTGAATGTGCTTTGAAATATCAAGATATTTTCTATTTTTCCTTCATACCTCACTTTTTTGTTCTTTATTTATACATAGTATCAGTTATATTGCATTATTTATAAAACTCATCATCATTATTATTATTATTATTATTATTATTATTATTATTATTATTATTATTATTATTATTATTATTATATAAGTTTATAACAATTCTCAAAGCATGGAAATGTAGAATCCCGTTAATCAGTTCAAGTGCATTTACTGTAATGGTGAATTTATAAATAAAAATGCATTAATGCAACATTACCATGAGATACACGGTGAATATTATCACAGTTGTAATAAATATAAAAAATAAATAAAACTATTAGAGATTTAACTGAATATTAAAGGGAGGAGGTTGAGATGGTAGCATAGAAGAAAGTTGAGTAGATTGCATAGAATAAAACTTATATAGGATTTGAAACATTATTACTTATAAAAAATTTTATTAAGTTTGAGTAAAAAGTATTAAACGATTATTTTTTAACTATTGGGTGTAACTATTATAAAAATAAAATTGATAAATTAATCTTTGTATTAGATTGGTTTATAAAAATTCGTGAGATTTGATTGGTTATTGGTCAAAGCTCTTTCTTTAAATTGTTATAATTTCTTTTGTTCAATTGTACATGCTTTTAATTGCTATAATAGCTATTGGTTCAGGTAGAATTCGTTGCCCAATAGGTTATCATTATATTTAAACCAGTCTCCATTTTATCATCCTTTCCCACTACATTTGGTTGTGTTCATTCGCTTTGAAAGAAAATAAAGAAAATAAGAAAAACAAACATTTTGTCAGTCCACCAAATGCAAGCTTGACTGTATACGGAGGCGAGATTGATAAGAGCGATATCAATCATTTATGTGAGCAATAAAAGTAAAAGAAAATGAGAAATAAGAGACAATTATAAGAAAGAGAAAACTGAAATAAACAGAGATATCAGACCCCATGGATGGGAAAGCAGAAATATATTGTTAGACTGATATATCCAGATATCCTAACTCAATTGAAACTATCTAATCTCACTTCTTCATCTTTATCTTAACACATTTTAATAATGCAACTACAATATTCTCTAATACATTGATAACTATAACTAAATAACAATCGTTTCATCTAAGCTAATAGTCATTGTAAATCGTTTTTCCTTTTTACTTTATGTTCAGCTTGATCAGCCAAATCTCCTTTACTTTTAATCTATTTTTAATTTTTTTACAATCATGAGTCTACTATTGATGCAAACTGTAATGACTCATGAAACCCTTCTCGTATTTAAATTCACTGTCACATTGAAGACACTTAAATTTATTGGAAGGGTTCTGAACGTCGAAGGGATTTTCCATTATTTTGAAAGAATATACCAACTAATGTTAGAAAATTATGATAACAAAAAATGTTTTGCTTGGGATTGAAGTTCTACCATATAAATAGAGGAAGGGGGAGTGGAGCAACATATGCATGAAGAGAAAATCATATATATTGATCATGGAAAATCATGAGTATCTTATTTCAACAATAAGTTTTTTCACATTAATGTATGCATGGTCGAAGAGAATCAATCATATACATTGAGAAGTGAAAACAACCCTATTGCCAAGTGAAGATATATTTAATTTCAGATTATTTGGGCAACAAATAATACAATGAAAATGACCCTATTATAACCATTTCATCCCTATCTACAATTTTTTTTTCATTCTTGGCCCTCAATTTTTGTCTTGTTTGAGTGAATTAATTCCTTTCTTTCTTCAAAATATATACTACTTATAAAAGTGTGAATGATGAGGTATTGGCTTCTGGAATTTTTCTTTACAGAAATACCCCTTTTGAATTTAGTTCATCTCCATTGAAAGGGCATGTAATTAAAAGAATACCATTAAGTACATTAAATTACATCTCATTAAGTCTCACATTTAAGTAATTAAATAAAGGGAGAATGACCGTTCAGCCCAGGGTCAAAATTTTTAGGCTCAAAGTACAGCTGGGGTGGGTGCCAACTTGGAATTTATGCCAATTCACAGGCAGGCATTGGTGTGTAGAGTAAGGGTTTTTAACCTTTTGAATATTTATTGCTCTATTGTGGAAATTAGAAATCTGCATTGGGCTCGTCCATACTTCTCCATTAAATAAATCACATTCTCTCTCATTGAATCAAACATTTATACATTTGTTTATCATCATTAAATTCCACTAATAAATCCATACACAATAATTATTAGAAGAATAAAATTTTATATTTTTAAAATAAACATAAAAATGAAATCATATTTTTCATTTAGGTAGTGAGAAAGTAATTCAACCATCTGGGAAAAATGGATAATTTCATGATGTCATAAATAAATAATACAAATTTAGAAATATAAAAATTAATTTTATTTATCATCATTAAATTTTACTAACAAATCCATACACAACAATTATTAATAGAATGAAATTTTATATTTTCAAAATAAACATAGAAATGAATTCATATTTTCCATTTAGGTCGTGGGTAAGTACTTCAACCATTTTTATCAAATGGATAATTTCATGATGTTATAAATAAATAATAGAAATTTGAAAATATAAAAAATACAAAAACTATAGAAAAAAATAATTTTTGTAAAAAATTGGACATGTTTCTATTATTATATATGTGTCACATTAAAAGATAACTATGATAAAATAATAATTTTATTAATGATGGACATCAAATATACAACTTAAAACTGATGGAAAATTAAACCATCTTCCTATCTAAGGATGGGTTAGTGGTTCAACCTTTTAAGTTAAATAGGTTAACCCATGATGTATAATTAAAAATAAATTTTTTAAAATAGAATAGTAAAAAAATGAAACAAATTTGGCCACATCTATAATATTATATACTAATAATATAAACAAAAATAAGTATGATAAATAATAATTATTTTATCAATGATATAAATAATGAAACATTTTCCTCCTTTAAGGTAGATAAAATAAATTATATTTAATTGTCAGTTTTTATTAATTTCTTTGGGAAAATTAAATCTTAAATTATTCATTTCAGTTTTTATAATTATAATTTTATGTTTTTAATTAATTTGTTGAGAAATTTTATTTATTTAGTATTTTTATATAATAATTCTATTTTTTCAAATAATTACTATGTTTTCATTTTTAACAAATAATTATGTGTAAAATAAAATATGTAAATCATCTAAGGTAGATGAAATATATTATTTTTATAATTTTTAGTTTTTATTTAATTTTATGGAAAAAAATAAATCTTAAATTATTTATTTTAGTTTTCATAATACTATTTTTTAACTTATATTAAAGATGAAAAATAATCCAAAAGTACTCGATGTACAATTTTGTCAAACTAGACAATAGACACAGATACACCTCCATATCGATGTGTATTGAACCGTATCCACCAATGCGGTGCGGTACGGCCCAATATCGAGGCACACAACGTTTAGGATAGGTATCCAATTGAAGTATATATATATATATATATCAAACCCCTTTCCTAATTTTTTTGTTTTCTTTTTTTTGAATTTTTTATTTTTTTAACTCCACATAATTACCCATTCAACCAATAAGAAAATCACATTTTCTTACCCATTCCACATAAAACTACATTTTCATAAAATAACATTTTTGAAATTAAAAGGTATAAAGTATTTGAAAGTTTATTTAAAATGCATTAAATAATTATTGAAAATTACTAGAATATTTTGGAAAATTTAGGAAAATTTATTACATTAGATAGATTTTGGAAAACCATTGTAAAATTATGTAATTTTCATTGCAAATTATTGAAAATTATTAAAGATATACGACTACGGGAAATAGAAAGCTATAATTTGAACAAATAATTACACAAATTATTAAGATAAATCAGTATAATATGGGAAAAAGGAAATTATTGGTTAATTTATATTAGAAATTTTAAGATAAATTAGTATAATTCTATAAGTAAACCATTTAAAAAGAAAATAAATTATGTAATAAAAAATTAAATAAATTTTCAAAATTACATAAGTTCAATAAGTTTTCCAAAATTTTTGAATATTAAAGACAATTTAGTATACTTTTAGAAATTTACCATGTATATCCTTTTGATCATTTCTATCATCAAATTGAACATTGGGTTGACGGGAACAGTGTTTTCAAGACTAGATCAAACTGGATGGTTAGTCTAGAAAAATTGGGAACTAGACACCGTTTCACCTCAAAACCACTTTTTGTCCAAAAATTGTTTATTTAGTTAGCAAACCGCTGACCTGGGCGGTCGAACCGTCAATCTGGATAACAGTTTTTGGCCTTTTTTTGTTTTTTTTATTTTTTTATTTCTTTCTGTCAGAGCGGGTCATCCGTTTGGACTGAACAGTCAGACCTTTCGACCCTAGAATGGTTCCTTATCCAATCCAATTTTAAAAACTTTGGATGGGGAGTGGGTGCCTTGCCTTGAGCTTGGCTTGGTGTGGGGCATGGCCTGGCCCAAGGCCGGACCCATGAACCAGCTTTGCCCACGGCACAACATAAGTCCGTGCGAGCTTGGGCCATGGGCCATGCCGAACCGACCCCACAAATTATCCTAGAGGGAGGCACGGCCCAGAATGCCTCGTGGGCCAGCGTAGCACACCCGCCCAATACTGGGGACGGGGTAGGAAAATTCGAGGATTCTCCATCCTTGATGAGGAGTGGGGTGCCTTTCCCTTGAACTCACCCGACATTGAGGAATGGTTACGCTACCCTGAACCCGCATGACATCGGAGATGGGGCGAGGATGGGGTAGAGTGTCTTAACTATGGGGGCAGTGAAAGGGATGGGATGCCCATTTGTCACGAGGCTAGTCGACGAGGCCCCATGCGGCGCTCGATTGGGGTCGAGAAAGCCTACAAATGCAAGCAACAACACACAAAAGGAAACAGGAGTGCACACAAATTAGACAAAAGCCACTTGTATTGCATTAATCAGTGGTAAGCACAAGCACACAGTACAGTGTCGAGGGGATCTCGTGCTTAACCTTTACACGCTTATGAGCTCACTCGACTACCTACCTCCCCTCAAAGAGTACGTTAAGCTTTTGGGGGAGTGACAGAATAATACATCAAAATACTGTACATGCATACTACTATTTACATAATTGCCATTGGCATACCCCCTTTACAAAAAGAGTACAAGGACCCAACCCAAAACACTTGAATGGCGTGCTGATGGCGTTGACGGTGGCTGAACCGTCACAGTCTCCCCCACTCAATTCAATCTTCGTCCTCGAAGATTCTTCCTCAGGTACTCGTCCAGCTTCTCCGCGAACGGAATGAGGTCTTCTGCTAGCTCCCAAATGTCTTCTTCTGCAGGTCCCTTCCACTTCACCAGGTACTCCCATTCTGATGTTTGGGAGGATTGAGACAACCTATGGTCGAGGATGGAGTCAAGGGATCGGTTCTTGAGTGGTTGGTAGGATGGGTGTGGGGGTTGACTTTGGTTTCGGGAGGTATCTTGGCTGTTGGCATGGTAGGGTTTAAGTTGGCTTACATGAAAGACAGAGTGTACTTTTAGCCAGGGGGTAATTTGAGCCTATAGGTTGAAACTCCTACTTTGGCTATTATTTTGCAGGGTCCCTAATATTTTCTCACAAGCCCCGGGTGTACTCTTCGAAAGAACCTAAGGTAATGGGTATGGAGTTTTACTAAGGCCAGGTCACCTATTTGGAAGTTCTCGGGTCGTCTACCCAAATCAACCCATTTCTTCATTCTTCTGGAGGCTTTCTCTAGGGAGGCTCGAGTGATGTCAAGGCATTCTTTTCATTCCCTGGTGAAAGTGAAGGCTCGAGGGCTTCTTCCTTGATGGTCATTGGCGATGTTGTGCGGACATCTTGGTAGTTGGCCGGTGATGACTTCAAAAGGACTTTGATTGGTGGAGGAGCTCTTTTGTGAGTTGACGGAGAATTGTGCAATGTCCAGCAATCGAACCCAATTCTTTTGTGTAGCTGATACAAAATGGCGGAGGTACTCTTCAAGGAGGGAGTTCATTCTCTTTCTCTACCCATATGGCTCTGGGTGGCTGCTGCTGGAGAAGTTCAAGTTCGAACCAAGAAGTTTGAATAGTTCTGTCCATAAAGCACTAGTGAATCGGGGATCTCGATCACTAACAATGTTCTGTGGGACTCCCCAATATTTCACCACGTGCTTGAAGAAAAGGTAGGCCATGTCTTCAGCTGAAAGGTGCCTTGGTGCTGGGGTGAAAGTGGCATACTTGGAGAATCTATCAACGACAACAATGATGGATGCATAGTCTCCCACTTTAGGAAGACCGCTGATGAAGTCCATGGAAACACTCTCCCAAGGTTGTGAGGGAGTTGGAAGAGGTTGCAGGAGTCCAAGAGGCTTGGCATGCTCAGGCTTGTCTTGCTGGCAAATCAGGCATGTTCTTGTGTATTCTCGAACATCTTGCTCCATATGAGGCCAATAGTAGGCATGTTGTAGAAGTGCCAAGGTACGCTGCCACCCAGGGTGTCCTGCCCATAAGCTGTCATGACATTCACATAGAAGAGTCTTCCTCAAGTCTTCAACTCTCGGTACAAATATCCGCCTTCCCTTTGTCAAAAGAAGGCCTTCTTCAACCCAAAACCGCCTAGTCTTCCCTTCACGAGCCGTTGTCAATAGGCTCTGAGCGATGGGGTCCTTCTGGAGTCCTTCCTTGATGCTCTTAATGATGTCCAGTCTGATCTGGCTTTGCGAGGGACCTTCACCTGTGGATAGTGCTGCAAGCTCGGCCTTCCTGCTAAGTGCATCAGCAACCATGTTCATCGGCCCTGGCTTGTACTCTAGAGTCATATCAAACTCCGTTAAGAAATCTTACCATCGAGCTTGCTTAGGGTGCAACTTCTTCTGTGACTAAAAATAACTAGTAGCTATGTTGTCAGTCTTGACCACGAACTTGGGGCCAAGCAGGTAGTGTCGCCATGTGCGGAGGCAGTGGACGATGGTTGTCATCTCCTTCTCTTGCACAGTGTACCTCCTCTCTGTATCATTCAATTTGTGGCTTTCAAAGGCGACGGGATGTCCTTCTTGCATCAAGACCCCACCAATGGCAAAATCAGAAGCATCTGTGTGTAGCTCATACGGCTTGCTTGGATCAAGCAAGTCAAGGACAGGTTCTGCTGAGACAGCTCTCTTCAAGTCATCAAAAGCTGTTTGGCAACGTTCACTCCAGGTCCACGTGCTAGTCTTCTTCAGTAAGTTGGTGAGGGCAGTGGCTCATGCTGAGAATCCAGAGATGAATCTTCGATAGTAGTTCACGAGGCCAAGGAAGGAGCGAAGTTCGGTGACCCTGGTGGGCAGTGCCCAATCTTGAATGGCCTTGACTTTGGCTGGATCCATGCTGATTGTGCCTGCTCAGATTATATGTCCGAGGAAGGCCACCTCTTCTGTGGCAAAAGAACATTTCTCCTTCTTAACAAATAGATTGTTGTCCCACAAGACCTAGAAAACAGTACGGAGGTGGTCAACATGTTCCTCCAAGTTTCTACTGTAAATTACAATGCCATCAATATACACAACCACAAATTGGTCTAGGTAGGGATGAAATATTCTGTTCATCAATGTACAAAAGGTGGTTGGAGCATTGGTGAGCCCAAAGGGCATGACCCAAAATTCGAAGGACCCATATCGTGTAACACAAGCTATTTTGTGTTCATCTCCTTCAGCAAAGCACACTTGATAGTACCCCGACCTCAGGTCTAGCTTGGTGAAGTACTTGGCCCTGCTGAGCTGGTCAAAGAGGTCGGCCACCAAAGGTATGGGATATTTGTTCTTGATGGTGAGCTTGTTGAGATCTTGATAGTCAATACAGAGCCGAAGAGATCCATCATGCTTCTTTTGAAACAGGACTGGTGCTCCAAAAGGGGCCTTAGAAGGCCGAATCAATTCAGCATCCAACAACTCATTCAACTGCTTTCGTAGCTCGACCAGCTCAGGAGGAGACATTCTGTATGGCGGGCGTGCCGGTGGTTTGGTTCCAGGCTCCAACTCAATCTTGTGATCAACTTCTCTCCTTGGGGGAAGCTTCTTCGGCAATGTGGGAGGCATGACATCCTGAAATTCTTCTAGTGCCATAGCAACCGCTGGTGGGATATGCCCGATTGGTGGGTCAGGCAGGACGGAGTCCACCAATGTTGCTAGGTAAGTGGCATGTCCTTTCCGCACTCCATCCTTGAGTTGCAATGCTGAGAGCATCTTGGGGGTGGACGTGGTCTCTGGCACAACTGGAACCATGCAATGAGCCTGATCTTCAAATATGCACACTTTGTTGAGGAAAGGCATGGGCACCGCCTTTACTTGAGCTAAGAAGTCCATGCCGAGAACAACTTGAAAATCATCCATGGGCACGACTGAGAGGTCTATCGTCCCTTCCCAGTCACCAAGTTGCAAGACCACCCCATGAGCTACACCTTGTATGGGTTTGGCATTAGAGTTCACAGCCTTCAACCATCCAACTTCCTTAGTAGGTGCAAGTTCTACTCGGGATGCCTCCTCCATAGAGATAAAGTTGTGGGTAGCACCTGTATCCACCATGGCTCTTGTGGGCTTACCATTCAAGCGAATGTCTACATACATCAGTCCCTTTGGCTTGAACTTCGATGCTCCTTGTGGGCTCATCTTCTTCTTCATTGCATTGAGTCTTCGTAGAGCACCTATTCTTGTCTCCCCTAGTTCCTTCTCCTCCTCGCTATGCTCATCATCACTAAGCTTTGCAAGCAAGGCATTGAGCTTCCCCCGGCTGGGACAATCCTTAGTCCAATGTTTTCCCTCACAGATGAAGCATGGTGTCGGAGGTGTTCTCTTCACAAATTGGCCACCCCTGTATCCAGGGTCTCCTTCGGGTCTCCTGTAGAACTTCATAGTGTTGGGTTTACTTGGCCCAGAGTCTCCCTTGGGCGCGTAGTAAGGTTTCCTATCACCTCCAACCTTCCCTACGCCTTGATATGAGTTGGGTTTGGTGCCGTCTTTGCTTGGTCGTCTGTTGTCTACCAGTTATTCAGCAACGGCCATGGCTGTGGCGAGGTCCTTCACACCTCGTCTCTGGAGTTCAAGCTTGGCCCATTGTTGTAGGTCATCCATGAAGTTGAAGAGCAGGTCTTTATCTGACATGTTCGTGATCTCAAGCGATAGTGCGGAGAACTCCTTCACGTACTCATGCAATGAGCCCGTGTGTTTTAGGTTTTTGAGCTTCCGACGGGCTTGGTACTCCACGTTCTCTGGATAGAACTGGCGCTTTATCTCGCTCTCGAACACGGACCAAGTATTAATGAAGCATAATCCTCGCTCCGTATCGGCACATCTCCTGCGCCACCATAACATAGCAACATCAGTAAGATACATAACAACAGTACGCACCTTGGCTGCCGTCGAACTTTCGGCGGCGGTGAAATATTGTTCCATTTGCCACAGGAAGTTGTCAAGCTCCCGGGCATCGCGGGTCCCTGCATATGAGGTAGGCTCGCGGAATTTGATCTTTGGAGGGGCTGGAGCAACAGGTGTGCTGGCTATATTGGCCATCAGCCTCTTCAGAAGGGTCACTTCGCCCTTCAAGTCTTTAAGCTGGATCTGTAGGCACTTCACTAGGTCTTCTAGCGGGTTGCCTGGCTTGTTGGAGCTATCACCGAACTGGTCCTCCAATCTTTCCACGACCGAAGCTACGGTCTCAAGGTTGAGTTGAAGCTCGTCCACGCGGTCACGAGTTTCTCTAACCACTACTTCACAGTGCATGATGCGCTTGTCCATGGTCGCAAGCTTGTCAACTGACTTGTCACGCTTGCTATGCTTTGAGCTGACGCCTTTGTCTTTGGGAGAGCTATCTCTAGGCTTGTCCTCATAATAAACCCGTGAGATCCTTTCTTGGATCTCCTCTTGCGAGTCACGATTCTTCATCGGGCTGGTGTTGTTGTGGGGCACAACAGGGACTCGTTGGGCTTGACAACCGATAGTGTCAACGTGGCTCTGATACCAACTGTCACGGGGCTAATCGACGGGGCCCCGTGCGGCGCTCGATTAGGGTCGAGAAAGCCTACAAATGCAAGCAACAACACACAAAAGGAAACAGGAGTGCACACAAATTAGACAAAAGCCACTTGTATTGCATTAATCAGTGGTAAGCACAAGCACACAGTACAGTGTCGAGGGGATCTCGTGCTTAACCTTTACACGCTTATGAGCTCACTCGAATACCTACCTCCCCTCAAAGAGTATGTTAAGCTTTTGGGGGAGTGACAGAATAATACATCAAAATACTGTACATGCATACTACTATTTACATAATTGCCATTGGCATACCCCCCTTACAAAAAGAGTACAAGGACCCAACCCAAAACACTTGGATGGCGTGCTGATGGCGCTGATGGTGGCTGAACCGTCACACGTTGTCACATTCCTATATAATTGTTAATTATTAGTGGAATTAATAAAAATGTTAACTTTTATAAGTTGGGGGGTGTTGAATAACTCAGAACCAATCAATCAACTGGCATGATAAATCTTCATTTATAAGTTAAGATTTCACACTTTCCTCTTCATCCGTCGTCCAACATCAAAGAAGGTATGGCAACAGGAGAAGATGAATTGAGAGACCTCTCCAAAATACTCCAACTGATTTATCAAATGGCTTGTGTTGCATAGGAGATGCAAATGAAGGATACATGCTTGAAGATTTTCCTTAGAGAGATCAGGGATGTGGTTTATAGAGCCACTTATACAATGGACGAGTTCATTTATGAATCTCACCGACAGAGTCTGGAAGATGAGAACAATCGAAGCATTTCAAGGACCGGTGCGGGGAGAAAGGTACACGAATATATCAACTTTTCTTTCAACAAGCAACAAATATTGCATAAATATGAGATCCCAAGTGTCAAAACTGATCTGACAAAAGAGCTGGTTGAGATTGAAGAGGAGATCAAACCCAATTATCTCAATTTGATCAATTCAGATAAAATGGGAATTAGACGAGAAGGAAAGAAGACTACAAGCTGTTTCCTCATTAGACAAACGTCAGGAGAGTATTTCCTGTGTTGATGAATCTGTTGTTTTTGGCAGGGGGAAAGATAAAAAAGAGAGGATGAAAATATTGTTATCTGATCAATATGACAACAAGAAAAATTCTGTTATTTCTATCGTGGGTATTGGAGGTATTGGCAAGACAATGCATGCTTAACTTATCTGCAGTCATCGAAGTGTTGTAAAACATTTTGAAATGAGGGCATGGGTTCGTGTGTCTGAAGATTTTAATGCTTGGCTATGTTTGGTTTGAAGGAAAATGTAGGGAAAGGAAGGGAAAGGTAGAGAAACCTTTACAAACCTTGTATTGGTTTCCCTGTCTTTCCCTTCCTTTCCCTACCTTTTCCTTCAAACCAAGCATAGCCTTAAGGTTAAGTAGTAAAATTCCAGTCTGTAACTAGGAAAGAATGCAATATCAGAAACTTAGACCTGTTCAATGTGAACTTTGAGATGTACTAAGGGGAAAGAGATTATTACTTGTGCTTGATGACATATGGAGTGTTGATCATAAAACCTGGAATGCCCTTAAGGTCTCATTTAGTGTTGCAGACAAAGGAAGTAGAATTATAGTGACCACACGATTTAAAAACATTTCCTCCATTACAGGTGCTATAAAAACTCTCGATTTGAAACTTTTACCAAACAAAGATTGTTGGGAGTTGTTCAAGAAAAAGGCCTTTGATGATGAGGATTTTGGCACAGATCCGAGACTAGAAGAAATTGAAAAGAGAATAGTTGAGAAATGCAAAGGGTTGCCCCTAGCAATAAATACACTGGGTGGACTTCTATGCGATGAGTCAGAAGTGAAGAAATGGGATTTAATTTTGAAAAGTGAAATGTGGGAGGTAGAAGGAGATGAGACTTTGTCAGCTTTGCGCCTGATTATCACTAACTTCCAGCACATTTAAAACTGTGTTTTGCATATTGCTCTTTGTTTCCTAAAGACTATAGATTTGATAAGAAAACTCTGGTCCTATATTGGATAGCAGAAGGTTTTATTCCATCCAGACAAGTTGACATTATAGAAGACCTTGGCAGCAAATACTTTGATGAATTGTTGAATAGGTCCTTTTTCCAAAAGTACTCAGATATTGATGAAAGCAGATTCGTAATGCATGATCTCATGCATGATTTAGCAGAGTTAGTTTCAAAAGACCAGTATTGTAGATTGGAGAAAGGCAAGTCAGATAACATCATCTCTGAAAATGTTCATCGTATATCAATGGTTAGTTTCCAACTAGAGTCAATGGAAATGGAATTATACAAATACAAGGGTTTATCGACACTTCTGTTGTTTGAAAGAAGTTGGTTTCTTAAGGAGTAAGATATCTTACATGGTTTTCGTCGCTTAATTGAACAATTTGTATGCCTACGTGCGTTGGATTTGAGTGGAATTAATAGTTTCAATAGTTTTCCAAATTCAATTGGTAATTTGAAACATTTAAGTTTGCTTAACCTTAACTGGACTGGCCTTGAAGTGTTACCTGAGTCATTGTGCAACATCTACAATTTGCAAATATTGATGATTAAAGGTTGTGAGCTAGATGAATTTCCTGAAAACATGGGAAACCTAATTATCCTCCAACACATAGAGATGGATGATGATAGCTGGACAGGAAGGTGCAATATGTGGGATAAATTCACTCAATGAGGTATTGGAAGGTTACATTTTCTGAAAACATTGCATTACTTCACTGTGAGAAAGAATGAAAACAACAGAAGCACAATAGGAGAGTTGGGTTGAAAGACCTGTGTCATGTTAGAGAAATCTTGTATATTTTGGGGTTAGAGAATGTAGCTAATTTTGAGGAAGCCAAAGGAGCTAACCTGATGAATAAGTATCAAATCACTACGTTAGGGTTAAATTGGAGCAGATGTTGTGATGGAAATGTTGCAGGAAACAAAGCAAGTGCAGAAGGTGTACTTGAGAGCCTACAACCTTCTACAAAATTGAAGGGTCTCACTTAAAGTCATTATGGTGGATTATGTTTTCCTAACTGGATGATGAAGGAATTCCAGTGCTATGATATGTTGGCCCATTCACATCTCTTTGGTTGCAAAAATTGCACATTCTTGCCTGCTTTTGGGAATCTACCTTCACTGAATTACCTGTATATATCTGATATGAAAGAATTGGAATATATAGGTAAGGAATTTTATGGGTACAGAGGTAATAGCAACAACAACAATAACATGGGATTTCAAATGTTGGAGTCTCTATTCCTTCGGAATATGGAAAGTTTGAAGGAATGGTGGGGACCAGGGGAAGGTGAATTTCCTTTCCTTAAACAGCTTTTCATTGGAAGTTGTCCCAATTTAGTGAATTTGCCCCATCTACTTCTTTCTGTGAAAGAAGTAGACATTAGGGCATGTTCTGTGTTGAGTTCTCTGCCAATGCTTCCATCAGCTTCTAGTCTATCGTTAGCAAATTGTGATGGGAGAATATTGAGTTGGCTGCACAATTTCCTTTCATTGTCCAAGTTGGAGATTCGTAATCTTCCAAATTCAACATTCCTACCCCCAGCAATGTTGTTGTCCTTGGCAAAAACAGTTGAAACACTTGAAATTTGGTGTTTTCTGTTAAGGGCCCGGGAGTAGGATCTTGTCACGGGAAAACCTTCCTGTTTTCCCTTGTCCCTTCCCTTTCGTGATGTACCTATCTTGCTGCCTAGGTGGTGATTTGTTCAAGAGATCACCAACTCTCCTTCTTTTTTGGACTGAATAATTGATGCCTTCATTCCATATTAGGGCTCCTTAAATAGGAGATTACAATAGTCCTCGCCTAGCTGGATGTGGAGACCTCCAGCTCTATCTTGATGAGATAACTCTCTCTCTCTCTCTCTCTTATTCCTAATCTAATAAAGATAAATCTCTCATAATTCTAATCTAATAAGGTAACTTATCAAGACAAGATAAGATAGTCCTAATCTAATGAGGAAACTTAACAAGATAAGATAAGATAAGGTGTGCTAATTCAATCTGCCGAACTGGATGGGCTGGGGATATTGGATCACTGCTGCTGCCGGCGGCGCTGATACGTCCTCCCGATGAATGCTGCGTCCATAACATTTTCAAAGCCTCTTGTCATTGCCAGAGGGATTACAAGATCTTGCTATTCTTCAGAATTTGGAAATCAACAATTGCAATATGCTTCAACCATTACCAGAGTAACAAACTCTGGCCTCTCTTCGGAGATTGGAAATTAGAGACTGTGAAAGTTTAGCATACGTGCCCAAGGGACTCAACAAGCTCACATCATTCCAGGAATTGATCATCGAGTGGACCAATAAAATGACACCTGCTTCTCTTCCCAAATTGAAGATCTATAAATCCGGTCTCTAATCCTTCTTTTCCAAAGGACTGAACAAGCTCACCTCTCTCCGAGAATTGACTATCTATTGGTCTAAAAATACCAAGTCTGTTTTGAGGAGAAACTGCCCAGCAGCCTCCAATCTTTGACTATTTGGCAGTGCCCTGAAGAAATAAAAAGTCGATTGCAAGAGGGAGAAGAAGACTGGCCTAAGATTGCTCATATTCTCACAATACGACTCTATTCTTTGTAACATTCCAGCTCCAGGTAAGTAAAACAACCTACTCTGCTTTCAGAACATGGAAAAAGACGCAAAATATCAAGGTGTTTCAATAAATTTGTAGCAGAGATTTTAAGTTTTCACTTCTCATAGAAAACAAAGAGGCCTTTAGAGCAAAAGATCTCATAAACCAGTTATGAGCTTGAAAGGAAAACAGAGGTAAAAAAGGACTGCCCATGTCTTGTTGTTGGAGAGCATTGTGTGAAAGGATGACAGTCACAGATGGAGATCCAACTGGGTTAACTGAATATTCCAGATTAATGGTTTACAATGCAAAGAAAAATGTACAACTAACTACTGCTGGTTTATATATAAAATAAATTTTATCGACGCTCACAGTTCTACAAAGATCTATCTTAAAACAGTAAAACAACACATTATCTCATGATCAAAAAGACAAACACCATCCAGTTTTAGAACCAAATTAGAACTGTGTCTAAGCCTATGTTGCATTATTTGAAAGAACAAATAGATAGCCAGCAGCCTCCACACTTGATAAATACATAATACTTGTTAGAGCCATTTGATCAATTACAACAGATTGTCTTAATTTCTTGCAGTAATACCTTATCAAATTGATCAATGGAAATGGGTTGGTAAATTTATTAGGGTTGCAAACCAAAAATTATCAAAATAGTATTCATTTCATTATAATATTATAATTAATTACACTAAGAATTGCTGGTGAAGTGTCACACTTCTTAGGATCAACTGTAGGAATCAGAAGCAGAGAACTCAATCTGCCCATACAGTAGCTCAAAAAGCCAAGATTTTTGTTTTGTTAATGACCGATAAAAGAAGAACAAAAGACAATACCCAATGAAAATTCAGCAATACCCTATTAAAAACGAATACACCAGTTAATTTTCTATTTCAAATGGTGGGCGTGTTCACCACATTTTTTTATGCAGCTTACAAAATAACTCAGGAAAAGCTGAACATTTATTGATGAGAGAACTTGATGATTGCATGAAAAATACTGTAATTTTTGGCATAATGCATCGGATTTGAAATTACAAATAGCTTTAGGGAACAAAAATTTGTTAGCATCGACAAAAAGGTTATATACTATTTGTAGCAATCCACAAGAATATGCTAAATAGCCAATGGGATAACAGATATGTTGATCTTTCTACGAAAGATTAACCAGACAAAGACTTTAGTTATCGGCAAGAATTAATTTTGGTGAAGCATGATGGGTATGAACCTTAAGAAAGGGCTGAAAATAAGTTGAGCTGAGCATATAAAATAACCTGTTATTATACTAATTGATGTAGGACAGCTTGATTTGACATGAAATTTATGTAGGGTTTTTATTTATTTATTTTTTGGTAGAGAAAATTTATTTGAGGTTGACTGCTCCGATACAAATTGATGTGCAATCACTTGTTCTAATGCCAAATAATGTATAAGACTGACTGTTCTGATACCAAACTAATGTAGGATGACTATGACCTAGAAGTGAGTGTAGGAAGATATCGATTAGCTAGAGTATTCGTATATGATTTAAGAATACTGAAATAACTTTGTTACGAAGATGAGAGGCATAAAACAAAATAAGAAGATATGGAGCAGTCTTTTACAGCTTCTGCCATTTTCATCATGGTCCTTGACTCTTGAGTCATATGGGAATCTTGTCCCTTAAACAGTATATCTTTAACTTTTCCTTGATCAAACATAGATACTAGCTTGGAATTCAAGCGGAGATTATCAAAATCTAAGCTCCAAAGCCAAACTAAAATATGAATAAGATTGAATTTCCAAATTGGAAGATGCAGGTCTTGTTGTTCATAATTTCATATAGAAGAAAGGCTTTCAATCATGTATTCAGTTGTGTTTGACATGTGGCAAGATGAAACCAACCCATGTTGGGTTCCTGTAAGACACTGTCAAGTGGTCGCAAATCCACATATTATTTTTATTCAATTAATTCCAAACCGAGGAAATGTGAAATTATTTTATCACTAATTCCAAACCAACCAATTGATTCAATTAAGCCATACACCACCATTTAATCTCTCAAATGATCTAAATTTACATCTTTATCACTTTATTTTACATTTTAGGCAAATTGGCCTTTACTAATCTTATTACCTCTAAATTATCTAATTCAATGTTGTGCTTAGAAATTGGTGAAAAATAAAGGAATGGAAAATTAGATTCCATTAGCCAATTCCATGAGCTCTACAAGAAGTCTGAGGAGCTGAGAGCCTACTTATTGTCTTGTCTTTTAGTGGATATATAAAAGAGCCATGTAAATATAATAAAATATCTAGGGAATTAGCGGTTAATGCAACATACCATTTATCCATTAAGGAGCTGAAAACCTACTTAATGTCTTATCCACTAGAAGACAAAACAATAATTCATTCAGGATAGACAATAAAGGAGCTATTGATGGTTTCTCCCATCCCATGTTTGCAACAGGATGGACGACACCACACACAAAGGCCTTTCCTCGAGTGATGGGTAAACCTGTCTACGGTTGTAGCTGTAGCTTTTTTTTTTTGAAAAAACAAAGGTTATTAATTACTTTTTGCATTTGGGGTGACAATGACCAACAGTGAAATAGTAGAGGTAAGTTCTGGTTCCATGCTCTTTTTTACCTTTTCCTTGATATTTGGATTATAACCTGGGCATCAGAATATTCCAACTTTCTTAGAACTTAAACCCTATAATCTAATTCACATTCACAAAGTTGGGCACCTTGCAATTGATTCTCTTTCCCGTGTGGCCTAGGAATTCTATGTTGTTTCTTTCTAGGTTTTGATACTTATTTTCTTGTAATAAATCATGCTTAAAAGGTACTTATTAAAACAAAAACAAAAAAAAAAAAAAAACATGCTTAAAACATCCCATTATATCTACTTTTGTGATGATTGTTTTATGTTTGATGTAATAATATTGATTGATATCTTTCTAAACCCCTCCTAGAGAAAATTGATTTGAACATGAAGGTTTCTGCTTTATTTATTTTAAATTCTATGATAATGTAAATTGTTTTATGTCCAAAAATGAGCATCACATTATGCCATATTCTTTACAAAAAGAAATAAAGCACTTAAACTACCTATCAAAAAAGAAGTCGGATATTGGATAAGAAAGTCATTGTGACCTAGAGTTAGGAGCTACTATATTTTTTTTCTTGCACTTGTTGCACTAAACAATCAATGTGTCATAGGTGTTCCATTGCACATGTTAAAAGATTTGAACAAGTGAGAATAACTGGGTTTTATAGTCGTGAACTGAAAGTTTTACACCTGTTACTATCATATATTGATTGCTTTTAGTCGTGAACAAGTGAGATCTGTACTCTGTTGCCTATGGATTTGGGTTCCTTTATCTCAGACTTTGCCTCACATGACACCTTTTACCTCTTGTTTTCTTATTTGTTGGGAACCCTTCAGGCCTGTTGGTGGTGGAATGTGTACTAATCAAAATACCTCAAGAGATGTATCAGGTTGAGATTGGTTTTATAGAGGACCTAAACTCATTGTTTATTTCATTTTTTGCATGCGAAAGGGAAAATGCATTATATTTTACAAGTGTTAATGCTACCCAAAAAACACTAATTGCCAATATCATATATTCTAGAATTGCCCATGTTGATAGGGATAGACTTATTTGTGTGTTTGGTTCATTATGCAATCCAAGTTCTGGTAATCAATAAAAAACCAAACAAACAAATTAGTAGTCATATCCTCTAACCAAAATCTAAATTCTTTCAAATATAAAACATACATATATTAATTAATTTCCAATAGTATCGCCTTCGGGCTCCCTTACTACCAAGGTTGAGGCTTGAGGCGTAACCCAATCTGCCAGGTTGAGTACACCCGTGTCGTGACAACCGAACGAACTATGGAAGTATCCTGCAAAATGGTCGTCATTGAAGTAGATGGAATCACCTTGCTGCATTCAGGAAAGTAACGACTAGACAATGACATTGAGCAATTGTCACCCAGAAATAGCATTTGATCGCCTATGCTCGTTATCTTCAGCTACCTTCGGTTCATCCTATCCAATTTGTATGCTTGGAATTCCACTGTTTTGTAGGCCGGGAGCGGACTGTCATCTTCCTCCTGCCACTCATAGTTCCTTAAGACCAGTATCAGATCCCCCACCTACTCCACCAAATAGAATTTGTCAGCCAATCTTGGTTCTGCTACTCTAGGTGCAATTTCTTCAAGTGATATGGGATCAGAGTCAATATCAACGGTTACCACGGGTCCCCGATTACTGAGAGCATAAAACAATTCATTATAATATATTTCATCTCTTATCTCCAGGTCTCCAGTCTCCAGAAAGACAATTTTTGCCTAACACAGACCATAGCCATCACCACATAGTTTGATGTTGTATCTGGGTTACAGGACAAGATTGCCTTTTCACTATGAAATGGAAGTCTCGTGGCCTTTTTGGGTAAGCACTGTCTTGAGGGTCCGAGAATGTCGATAGTGATGGTAGCTGAAATTTGTCTCTGGAAAAGGGATTTAGTAGAAAAATCTCTTCCCTAGAGTCATCCACTATAACCAGCCAACCTTCCGATGATCTGCAACACTAGTTTTGGTGTATTTCTGGGAAATAAATACCATAAGTCTTGCCAGAATACAGACTAAAGAAATTGCGGATTTTCGTATAAAAATTTACCGGGAAGCATTAGAAGTGGAACTTGACGGGGAATACACGAACGATTCTCAACTGCAACAGATCGCCAGGACGTGTAAACAGATGCAAAGTTAATATGATTGGAAACACGAACCAATCTAAATACAATCTCCTCCAACAGATCCTTTGGAAATTCAGCAGACCAGTCGACATTGTCGGAACCATTGTCGACATTGTCGCAACATAGAAATAATTTGGTTGCTTTTGCACTTGGGGCTGGATTGTACGTGCTTGGGTTTGGAAAATTTGTGGAGGGTCGGTCATTGGCTTTCTAATTCTCTTGCACATTTACTCTTGATGGTTATGCCTCAATAAAAAGTAGACGCTTACTTTTATTTCTCATAACTCTAAAATAATCTGCACAATTGAGTAATGATTTGAGGGCTGCTTTGTTCAACTTTCATACTTGAGCTCCCTCATTCTTTTAATTTTTTCACATCTTTTTCTATTTTTAAAATCCACCCTGTCGTTAGTTATTTCATACATTGCTTATGGTTTTAAAATTGAATTCCAGAAGATTCACTTGATACATTCGGTTTTTTGTTATCGTATAGTTTTTTTCTTAATGGTTATCAGGGTATTAATAAATCAATAATAAATACTATGATATTGATTAATAAATACTACTAATAACATAATAATCACAAAGTCGTAATAAAATATTAATATAATATTATTACAATAATGATCACATAAAATATTGATAAACTAAAAAATTGAAAAAAAAAACAGTTGAATCCGATTTCAACTCCAAATTAACTAAACAACCAACGATGGGAATCCGACTTCGATTCCCGTCTGAACCAAGCAAGCATTGGGAATAGATGATTCCAAATCTAAATTCAAGGGATTTCAATTTTAATTCTAATTCTGATTCCGATTTCAATCCTAACCGTGAATCAAACAGTTCTTAAGATAAGGATGAAAGTGTGTGATTAGAGATAGGTAGGATACATCAGTCTATTAGTATGTGAATAGAATGTAAGGATCCATTTGATTCGAGGGAATAGGATTCCCATTATGGATGTTTGGTTAAACGGAATGGGGCCCATATGGGCAATTCCCGACCCCACTTCGGGTTTATGCTTTTCTCTATTATCTTTTTGACAAAAATACCCCCATCGTTTTCGACCCTAATCCTCCTCCTTCCAAATCAGTCAATCCAGGATACTCCTCGTCGTCGAACTGCCCTCCGATGAGGTAAGATCACCACCGACCCATTCTTCTTCGGTTCTTCCCCTCCTCCTTCTTCCAAATCAACCTCACATTCTTTGATCCGGGGTCTGGGATCTTCTCTGATGCAGGATCTTCTTCTTCTTCCCTGCTTCCTCTTCGTCTCCTTCTTCCTTTTTCTTTTTTCTTTTAACTGACTACAATATGATTTTTATTTTTTGCAGATCCACCCATGCTCTAATTCGGGATTGATCTATTTCTTCACTGTTGTCATTAACGAGTTCTTCAAATCAGTCAATCCAGGTTTTGCTCTTCAAACCAAGCTCTATTTTACAACTTAGAAATCAGTTCAGTAGATACTCAAACCAGATTGGATAATCGATCATACGCGTTAGGTACACAGATAGACCTCGTTAGGTACTATCATTGAGATTGGAGGAATGGGTGCAATGTGATGAAATCTTTTTGAGATTTATGTTGCGCCATTGTATTCTTTTTTTCTTCATTGGTTATTATGAAAAGTTTAATTTCAAGCTCACGTCTTTACAGCCCGTTGCAACTATATATAGTTTTGTTCATGTCAATATATGTGAGAACCAATTTTGTGAAATAATGGATTAAATTTGACTCTGGGTACATCCTGGATGGATAAGCAGAACTGTTGTGACAAAGTAATGAAAACCAAGATGAACTTCTAAACTAGAACCTTAAATTTCTGAAGCATATAAGAAAAGTAGCAACTTTTTCCAATATTTCACAATATAGGGTAGTTATTTTCTTTTACGGTCTAAAATCTAAATTTTATTATATGATGATATAGAGGTTATATACCATTTTTATTTTCTTTTTACAAACTAAATTTTATTAAAATAATTAGCAATCTTTCTTGTGTCATCCTTTATAGTTTCTTCTTTTAACCTAGATCTACTGCCATTGACGGCTAAACATGATTATTATTAAGCCTGGAATGAAAGAAAGAGGCATTCAGAGTGTTGAACAATTTGTTTTGGAAAAAAACTGCACATATGGTTCAAGTCTTTAACATGAGAAAATGTATATATATTACCCATAAACAAGATAAAATTTGGATTCACATCCATCCATATAGCAATCAATTCTGTCAATCCAGTCACTCATGAACCACTATATTTTTCAATAGAAATAAGACAACTTTCATCCTGAAGGAATCAAGGAAGAAAATAGAATAGAAATTTTCTTCTTTTTTTTTCGTCCAAACAAACGAAATCCAAGGACTATGTATTCGAATGAGGGTAAGAATGAATAAAGCAATGTTTCAATGCCCAACCCAAAAACTACCATTCAGCATAGGGGAGACAAACAATTACAGCTCTAAAGGCATTACATTTTGTGGGCAATTTAGGATGGCAAACAATTGAATTTTATAGAAGAACCATAGGTGCAAATGTGAATTGTGTAAACAATTGGTTCCAGCTGCCATTCAGTTTGAATTGGTGTAAACAAAACCCATTCAAATTGTGAATTGTGTACTATAAAAGTAAATACTTTGTTGGACTCAATGGCAGCTGGAACCACACTAAAATATTAGAGTTTTTGGACACAACTTCCAGTGAAACCATAAATGTATTACAATAAGGCTTTGTTTGTTTTTCAGTAATTATTTATTTGGGTAAATGCGGTTACTTGTGTAAGTTTTTTCTAAAAAACATTTACATGAGTAAGTGTATTTATCCATGTTCTTTTATTTCTCGTGTAAACAAGGTAATGGTCATTTGAGTCATAGAAATCTATAATTAAAAATTGTATTTTTGTCACATTCAAGTGTTGGCAACTTTTCCCCTAGGTGAGAAAATAATTTACCCACCTAGAAGATGGGTATCAATTACTCGGATAAGCAATACCCAGGAAAATAAACTTTCCCTAATTCCCACATAAATCTGGAAAAAAAAAACATGGGATTCTTGATCAATGAGAACCAAAATCCCATTGACCAACTTTCCCCTCTCTCAAAATCTGAAAGAAGAATGCCCCTAAGTGATAAATTGATATGTAAATCAAGTAAAATAGTAACAACCATTTTTGTAAAACTGGATATAGGACAGTCGGACGGGAGTGGATGGCTTTGTGCTTAGTCGGATCCTAAAGCCATTATATACAAAGTGAACAGTCATCAGACGTATGATACATGATGGGAGTAGATGCATTGTTAGTTAGCAGCTTTTTTCTCTCTAGCGATTTTCTGAACACTAATATATACGTGGACTAAAAATCAAATGAGTCGTTTCCTATCCTATAAAGCATGTGCATTAGGTATATGTTTGGCATTGATACTACAGATACAATAAGGTTTTCTGATGTATGGGTTGGAAACATAATTTTCTAAGAGAATTGCGTCTTTTTTTCCGTTTGGAAACTTGCTGCCAGGTAGACGTTTACAGGAGCAATAGCAACACTTTCTGTTTGGTACCAATCCTCCATATCTGTTTTCAGCACTGGTACCCATTATAGGAAGTCCACGTCACTGTCACATTATGTTCTTATTGGCAGTAATGAGCTACAATCTGAGAAAACGTCAAATTCGATGTTGCTCCAAACTACGCTTTCTCAATTTCCAAGGCATTAGCTTAGAGCACCATTTCTTTCTAGAAAAACAGTTCCAAATATATTGATGTTTCTTGGAGCACCGTTTTTTCCGACATGGTGCTGATGTGTCATGTTTTCTGGAGCAACGGCATCGATGCCAAATAGACGCTAGGTATCTACTTTATATATCAACACTAGTCAACAACACCATCTTTTAAGATCCTATCCCAACTAGGGTCGTCAATGGATCAGATATTGGTCCAATCCAATCTGGCCCAATATGAGTCCATTATAGATGGACCAAGTCCAATCCAATCCGATGAATACTTTAGACCTTTCTGGACTGGTCCAATTCAACGTTTGGACCGTCCAAACTGTTCAAATTGGATTTAATTTTTAATTGGGTCCAATCCATACGTAGTCTGCTAGTCAATTGACACCCATATTCTTATCTTATGTCAAAGGACCAGATAAAGGTCCAATCTGATCCTGTCCAAAATAAATCCATTACAAATGGATCATATCCAATCCAATCCAATAAATACTTTAGACCATTAAATTTGGACTGGTCCAATTCAATATATCTTAATGGTCTGTCCAATCCATCCAAATTGATTTTGATTCTGACAAATCCAACCAAAATCTGGTCATTAACACCTCTAATCCCAACCCATTTACAGCAACTGGAGGCCTTTGCAAAGCACTGGCTGGTGTTTAAAAGATACTCATATTCTATAAGGGAGTGATCAAATTCAATTTCCTAATAAAAAAAGGTAGCTAACTGAATTGGTTGTAGGTGATAGCTCCATGGTTGAGTTTTATTTTTATTTTTAAATTTAAGGAAAAAAAAGGTCACAAAATCCTAATGTGGTTAGGAAGCAATTTGAGCTATCAACATATTGCCAAAAATTTGATACCCGATTTGACAATCAATCCAATAAAATCCAAGCTGTGATTATATGTAATGTAATAATGCATATATAGATAGATATTATATATAATGTTTTATATTTATATACATTATATATAAATTAAAAAATATATTTTTTTAATTTTTTTATTTTAATAACAATAGAGCGGAGGTAAATTAGGATTTGGAATTTCAATAATTGGACAGGATTTAGATTAACTGATTTTAATGCGAATCCAACCTAATTACAACCCTATATAAATAGATTGTACTTTTTTTAACAAGAAATTGTATAGTTGACTTTAACCGTGTATTGAGAATATTTTTGTATTTGTATATTTTAATTTATGGGAAGATATTCCAATACATAACTACAAGTGATTGTAAGTACAATATAAATATGGTCTTGTGAGTACTGAATCTGAATTCATACAATCATCCAGAGAAAAAAAAAATGAAAAAGGCAGAAAGTTATGGGGGCCCAAATCTAAGTATCCTCCGAGTCCGACCCAAGACCCTCCACAGATGACCCTCAATCTGAAAAGTGAAAAGTGTCACTCTAATACATAAAGAAATGATCAAGGGCATTAGTGGATTAATCAAAAGAAGAGGAGAAAGAGACAAAGCAACCATGTTATCTTCAACCTGTCAACTGTTCATTTGAATTATGAGGTGGAGAAAATTGTTGCGGACGTCGACTGAGTTGGATAGCACTGCTTTCCCGTGAAAACCAACCCCACCCCCCTTTGGTTCACCGAGATCTTTTCCCATTCTCCCCCATGCATCAATACGACACTCTCCTCTGGAATTACTTTAATACCCTTCTTTCTTCAACATATTATCCAACTTTTAAATAAGGAAGCATCAATCTAATGATCTGCCTACAGCAATAAATTTTGGTGAAATCATGGTAAAAAGAACAAAGTATCAATTGTGATATCAAGAAAAGGGTGATATTTGAATCCTCAAGCCGAATATTGCTCTTTGATTCTGATGAGGGGCATTTTGGTCACCCCACTCAATTTATGGCACGTGGACGTTGTGCTGACAACAGTGTTCAAATCAGTAGGATAGTTTGATAAGTCAACAAGTGACACTCAGGTGGGCGGCTGAGATGGGGGCGAGTTCGCCTTAATTGCTCCTTACACCATGCCACCGCAGGCACCGTTGCTACAACTGTAGGAACAGCTCGCCAAACCGTGCATCATAAGACCCACAGACAAATTATAACCGCTGTGCAAATCTAGCAATTGATACACTAGCATGTCTTAAACTACAGAAACAGCTTCACCAAAGGCTCAAAGGTGTTGTCTAATGGCACCTAAACCTCAAATAGCTATAAAATGATTCCAAATCCACCAAAAAGAGGTATGCGCACTGAAGCACTCAAGCTCTCTCATACATTCTCACGAAATCCCCATTCTGACTTAAACATCGGAGTGTTCTTCTAGGTAAAACCTACCCAGGCATTATAATCCTTCTTTCTTTACAGTTCTTTCCAACTCGGACATACAGATACCAGTTCGGCTGTGCAGCTTGGCACTACCAGATCAGAACCTTGTCTGAGCCCAATTACTGGACATGAGAGAACGAGCAAATTACGCGTCATCAGATTCTTAACGCTCAGTTTGGAAAGAGTACAAATACAAATTTGTAGAGTGCAAAACGTTGTATTTTGTATGTATTTTGCACTGTATATATTTGTATTTGTACTCCTTCCAAACTGAGCCAATTGGAAGGAGTACAAATACAAATATGTACAGTACAAATCTATACAAAATATAAGGTTTTGTGCTCTACATATTTGTATTTATACTCCTTCCAAATGGAATTTAGGTGGATAATCAGATATCCAATTTGAAAAATTTACGATGCATTGGGCTCGAATTTATAAAAAGCTTAATCTTAACCCACCCAAGTTGGCACCTGATTTTGCCGATGACCCAATTGTTGAGTAGTTCACATCAGCACCCCACAGAGCCTCACATGATATCCCAATCGTGTACAAGAAACATCTTATAACAAGTACGAGAGATATTTTCAATACATGCTGAGATGTACATGTGGGATACCTGTGTAGCGCTGATATGATCTTATTGTCCAGATGGTCACTTGATACCCTCCAAGCAGGAGGCAGGGATTAAACACATGGATTTGCATTCTCTCCATGTTATGGGTCAGTGGGCCTCACGTTCACCCTGCTCTGCCCAATCGCAATTCCCCTGTAATGTAGTACCAAAGCATAAAAAAAAATGTTTATAATATTATGTATGTATTAATGTGCGTATGTATGCATGTCAAAATTTTTTGTGAAAATTACCAAATACAAAATAAATGTCCGATAGCAAGTTGATCGGTTAATTCAATAGAAAATGGAAGATAGCACTCGATTTCATTGGTATCATCCAACTAAATCCAATTCAATTGTTTACTCATTCAATGAGTGAATTTTCAGGTTCAACATATATACATATGTTGACCGGTTATGTATGTATTTATGTATAACATATGTATATATGCATGTGTGTAGTTAAGGTTATATGTATATATGTATCAACATATGTATATATACATGTGTGTAGTCAAATCGAGCTCAAATTGGACTAAGGTCAGGCTGGGTTTCGGCTACCTAAGGGTTAAGTCCGAGTCCATCCTGAAAAATGGAAAACCCATAATCTTAAACCCAGGCCCAGCGCAAAGGCTGAAAATCTAAGCCCAGTTCATACAAAATGCGGGCTAGGTCAGTTTGGACTCAGGTTGACTTATCCAAACTGCACCCCTATAAAATAGAACTGGTTGTTTTTTTTTATTTTTATTTTTTTTTTGAGAATATTGAAATCTGATATACACCTGTTTGGGTAGATTTTTTTTTTTTTTTTGAAGAAACATTATTTGGTTTTGGACCCATTTTCTGTGGAATATTTCCGAACGGAGAATCCATGGCATTCTTCTTGGTCAACTATAAAAAGATTCTATAAATATTAAAGAAGAAATTTCATAAATCCTTTAGACTGTGTTTGGTTTGAAGGAAAAATAAGAAAAAAAAAAGGAAATGCAAGAAAACCTTTACAAACTTTATATGTATTTCCCTGCCTTTCCTTTTCTTTTTTCACCTTTTTCATTAAACCAAACATAGCCTTGGGTCAATTATGAAAAAGGTTCCATCTAGATGAAACTTTAGGTACAACCACCAAAATCAAATATGCTTTTATGGGTAGGTTTATTTCATTTGATGTTTTCCTGTCAAGGTTTCAAGTATTTAATTTGTAAAAAATTTGAATATAATGTTAATAATAAATAATAGAAATTGAGAAAGCTTGTATTTTGAGGGTAGTCTTTGAACTTTCAAAATATGCCATTTTAGTACATGAACTTGTAGAAATGTACATTTTAAGTCTAACTTTGTTAAATAACATCACAATAAGAGATGAAATTACAAATTGCCCATATTCTAATTCTCTTTTTCATTATTCATTTTCTTTTTCCTTTAAACCTTGGAGCAAATTAGTGACAATAAAATAAGCTCAAGTTAGCCTATTCATTGGAGGTAGTCTAACTTTTAAACATTTACTTTGTTGGTGGTGATTTGCATTTGATGCTCAGTTTGGGAGGAGTACAAATGCAAATATATAAAGTTTTATACTATTTCGTATGTATTTACATTTATACTCCTTTCAAACTAAGCCTCCAAGGGTAGAAGAGAGATGAATAATAAAAAACGTATCATGGGTTTTTTCATAATTTTACTCCTAATGTTTAATTGAACGTAGCTAAAATCAAATTTATATGGCACATTTGAATCTACGCCCTAAAATGAAACTACCCAAATTACAGAGTGTCTATCTGCAATCCATATATTAATGTAAAATAACATAAAATCACTCAAAATTCTAGAATTTCAAAAGATTTCATTTAAGGACCCACGGCTGAAACGACCAAAACTTGAGGAATTTAAGATGTGGATCATGATTTAACTTTGACATTGGCGTAAGCAATTGCCAAGGTGGGGCCGCCTATCAAATGCCACTGACCCACCAAACCTAAAACGAATATTTGATGCATGTTGGTTGGGTGACTGAAACAATATCACAGCCCACAGGACATTTTAGCCTTTGGGAGGTAGAAGTGCATCATTTGTAAATGAATACACAAATTGAGGGCATCTTCCCAAAATTCGACTGCACCAGATGGTACCCGGCCCAAGCAGATCCGACATGCCGACTAGTACTTGCCAATAGTTACTATTGTTGACTTCTTGTATTGTATCCTTTATGAGTACGAACACTCGGTACA
Organism: Nelumbo lutea; assembly: GCF_056320005.1. Classification (NCBI taxonomy): domain Eukaryota; kingdom Viridiplantae; phylum Streptophyta; class Magnoliopsida; order Proteales; family Nelumbonaceae; genus Nelumbo; species Nelumbo lutea. The sequence continues at coordinate 136,562,123 of NC_142684.1, read as the reverse complement.
AACGGTGGACCGGTGGTTAAGGCGCCGAACTCCATCTACAAAGAAAACAACAACGACCCGAACCGGGATCCATATCCTTTACCTTTTAATTAATACAAATTATATAAGGCTCTCAATTGACGATTGTATCCCTCATCAGAAAGCAAAGAGATGGATTTTGGTTGTTTGGTGAAAGAATCAGTTATCAAAAGAAGCTGTGGACCAAATTGAAAGTTATCAAAGTTGTTTGGTAACAGGTCTTACTCTTGAAAAATAAAGACACAGGGAAGTGGATATCAAGATTCGGTTAGGGTTTAGGAATACAAATTAATATACAACTACCTCCGGTCTCCCTTTTTCTATTATTTTCTGGCAAACCAAATACAGCCTAAGTTTTCTATTTGGATTCCCTTTCTTTGAAAACTTTTAAATGACTAGAGTCATTAGACACCCAGATGAGCTATATAATTATCTTTCTTGTTGTTTTATGTTTTCAAGCCAATCAGTCGCACCACTTGAGCCCTCCCCGGTCTGCTTTATCTGAAGAATCCTTGAGTATTGTTGTAATAAGTTGTTGTAGGCTTGTAGCACATAAAAATATGAGAAGGATGCTGTTTTATCTAGTGGGCGTAGAAAGTTGGACGATAGGATGGTGGGAGTTCTTTTGCCACGTGGACTGACACGGTAGATTAAGATAATTTCCTCAAACGAGGAATCCTCCTCATGTGAATTAATATTTAATACTTTGCTTGTATATCCTGTGTCTAATAATATTTCAGAAATGTCCTTACACATTCTTGAATTTTCAAGTGATGTCCTAATTGACCAAAGCATATATGGAGACTGAGAGAGAGAGAGAGCACCAAATAGTCATTTAATAATAGAAATAAAATGGTAATTTTGTGGGAATTTGTACACGATTAAGAAATAAAGCTACTTATGGACTTATGGTTCTCTCTCGCTAAATTCAGATCCTCTCAATATCCCCCTCTTTATTGTTTGGAAAATTTAAAAGGAACGAAATAGGCGTGATTGGGAGGGGAAATATTCTTGCTCCTCAACAATTATTCAAAGAATCATTGTTTGAGTAAGAGAGATTCCGTTACCCTAAGCAGTTGTCTATTTGCCAAACACTTTCCCTCACCTACCTTTACCTCCCTACGATTCCAATTCGGACGGTAAGGTACAGGTTGGTTTTCGTTCAACCCCTTGCAATCGATCGTTATGTCAAATTAAATGTGGGTAGAGTTTCTCATGAGACCGAATCTGCTACTCACATTTGGCGCCTCACAGCGCGTCCTATTATGCATTGGAAACATATTCTGTATTTATTAATTATTATTCATTAGATAAATTTACAATGCACGGTGAATATGCATGTGAGGATCAGATCCCATCTCTTCACGGGAACCCTGGTTTATGTGACGAAGAAGGTGTAGTTCGGTGTGAGAATGGGGATTTTATTTGTTTTTTCAATTTTTGCGGTAAAAATAACAATCTGTATGCTGAAGCTTTGGCTCTTCTGGATGGAATTATGCTGGTCAGGTTTCTGGGTTAACATCGACTTCATGTTTTTTTTTAACTTGTAGATTTTGGTGGACATTTCCCTCTTATATTCATAGGAATTTTTTGGATGATAGTTATGGGAAAATTTTCCTCGTTTCTGGATCAGTTTTTCTTGATTCTGTATATATTTATAAGCCGGAAACCTAATGTATAAGTTTTCTAGAGGGGTAAGATTTTTATGTCTCCCTCATAGTTTTTTTTTTATTTCATAATATTTTAATAAAATTTACAGTGACCACTTCTCCACCAGAAATAAGGGTCCGTTTGGTTTGTGATCGGAATCAGAATAGGAATCCCTTGGGATTGGAATTGGAATTGGAATGGCTTATTCCCCCTACCTGTTTGGTTCAAACAGGAATCAGAATCGGATTCCGATTGATGCTGTTTGGTTTATCAAGAAGCTGAAGTCGGAATCAGCTATGATTTCCAATTTTGCCCCTAATAAAAATAAAAGAGCAGAAAATGCATGAAAATACCAAAAATGCAAAAAATTTGCAGAAAAAATGCAAAAATTACAATAATTTTGCAGCAAATTAAGAAAAAAGCATGAAAATACTCAAATTTCAGAAAAAAGCAGCAAATTCAGCAAATTTAGAAAATTCAGAAAAAATCAAAGTAAAACGTAGTAAAAGTCGTATTTACCTGAGTTGGGATTTGGCCTGGACTAGATCGATGTAGCAAGGACAAGTTTCAGTTGATTTTTCACCTTAAATTGTTTGCTGAGCCACAATGGCAATCAGAAATGTGGATGGGGACAAATCACAGGAGAAGACAACCTCACTAGCATGGACTCTGCTTGAAATCTAGAAGAAGGATGGATTCTCTCAAGTGATTTTTGTTATAGATGTTTTTTCTTAACATGTGACAAAGAACAATAACAGGGGAGTCCTTGGAAAACTGACGAAACCAATGGTAAACGACATTAAACCCAGAAGCGACGAAAAATCACTAAATATATGTAGGAAAATTGGATTCGTGTCGCTACTAGATTGTCATCTCGTCAGGGAAGACGATGAATAAGTATTCGTAAATGCTGTGCTTTGCTCACCAAAAGATTGATATGAATGATAAAGGAAATCAGGAAAAAATAGGGAAAATGGGAGGATGAGAAAGGAAAATGGGGGAAGAGAGATCAAAAGAGAGGGATTTCGGTCCAATCTGCAGCTACAACGACCATTGCATCGGCAAGGACAAAACAGATGGAGGGAATGTGAGAAGAAGAAGATAGGAAAGAGAGAAGAGGTTGACCTCCTCACCGGAGATGAGGTTGACAGCAATAACAGCAACGGCATGGGATTCTTCCTTCTCACCGCAACTCAATCGCAAGTTGAATTGGTGGGGTTTTTTTGTCTAAAAAGAAAAAAAATAATGAAAATTAATAGCGGAATGAGAATCACATTCCGGGGGAGGGGGTTGGGAATGGCTTCCCATTCTGATCGACCAAACATCTGGAATTGGAATAAACAATTCCGATTCTGATTCTAGGGTCCTATTCCCTCAAACCAAACAAACTCTAAATTTTGGGGTTTAAAAAACCAAAGAATTAAAGCTACTTATGAGATCAGACGTGGGGTGGAAAAAAAAGGAGTGCTACATTTGCACAAGTTATATTTAGTACCCATTTGGGAGGGCTTTTACAGCAGCTTTTGGCGACCCACACAGAAAGCATGTTTGACTAAAAATCCTGGAAAGTTAAAAATACACTATACATGAGCTGAGAAATTGATTTCCATTTAACGCTATTTTAGATAGCTTCAAAGCAACTCAGTCAACACAGCAGAATCAATGCTGCTGAAGCCCACCCAAACAGGCTCAGGGAGAGCGCTATATATGGGTATATGAAGCAAAAGAAGAAAAAAAAAAAGTTCTATTTACAGAGAGAAGAGTTGAAAAAGGGAGATCCAACTTAGCGAATCCCCCCAAAACGAAGCTCTAATGTCAAGAAGGTCAAATGGTTAAAAGAGCTCTTCTTCTGCTAACAATGTATTTTTGGCAGTTAGCCTTGGGAAGAGCCGTGTATTGGAAATTGGAATTAGTACAAGGAACTAGTTTGCAGCTTACCAATTATATATAGTAGCAACGTGGCGTGAATGTGTTTACAAGTGGAAGTGGCGATGTAAAAAATATAGAGCACCCGTTACAAATGATTTTTAATCAGCTCCATATATATATATATGTCACCCATGTAGGGTGCAACTTGGGCTATACTAGGTTGAGCATTTGTTAAATTTTAAATGGATCGATAGAGTGAAAATTTTTTAAACTGAATACTTGATTTACATTAATCCCAACCAAGATTCTTTGGGGGAGGTGAGAAAGTAAAATAGCATACAAGTTTGACAAGTTTACAAGCCATCTATACACCCCCTCAAGTTTAACCAAATATTCAGCTTAGCCCTCCCCAATACGACTTGAAAAGTTAAACCTGATCCAACCAAAGAGATGAACTGATTCTCTATGTTTACATATAATTATGTAGTTCAATATGACATATTGCATTGAAATTACACTTAACATGTTACTCCTAATCGAGTCTTATGGGTCGGGCTTTCATAAACCTGCTCAATAAATTCATCGTGACTTTTTATACCTAAACCCTAGACTATATAGTCACTAGTAACTTTATGTACTCTTAGTATCTTATTACATGACTAATTTATTAGTCTACCCCCAATTAAGTGCCAAACCCCTACAGTGATCACCCTACTTCTGCCCTTAACAAATTTGGTTAATTTCTCCAAAACATATACATTTTATATCAATCACAAATAAAGCACTAAGAATGAAAATTAAATTTGAGACATGAAGAGGTTAATGAGTTACAATCATCCGTAGGTAGCATTTGGTAAAATTGAACTCTAATGTCTAAGAAAGCAAGAAAAACGTATCTAAAGTGTGATTCTAGACTCTAAAAAGCTAAAGTTTGGTTTTTTGCTTCTATCCTCTAAATGTAGTCAAACTGGTTGATGAGTATCTGAATGCAGTTATATTTGAAGATATATTGTTTTCAGATTTACTCCTATGCTGGTTGAAAGTATTGATATGTATCATACAATATCACAGAATACATATTGCTTTTGGGGTTCGAAATGCAAAATACAAATACAAGGATTTATGGAGGTTCTATAGGTTTAGACATTATAACCCCTCTTAACATTTTGATTCTTGAAATATTGGATTGATAATATCAAAGAGAGAGAGAGAGAGTTGAGGTTTGAAAACTTGTGATGTGCCATTTTTGTCTATTGTGATTATCAATTATTTGAACCATACCCCTATGAACTTATTGGCTTTTTTGTATCAATAATGAGAAAAAAAAAGGAAAAATTGGAAAGAAAAATAATTCAGCAGTAATACTAGTTCCATCAAATAAAAAGAAGCAAAAGAAAGGCATCATTGTGAAAGAAAGTCAAGGTTTTAGGTAAGAGTAAAAGATATAGATTAAAGGACATGTTTTGAAACAAAAAGTCATAAAACACCTCTTAACTCACTAACAGGTAGATAGACATCTGAGCTATTATTAAGAGGAATCTTAAATATTAGTAAAAATTATATTGTACTCCATCTCAGAATTTTAAATTCTACTACAGACCAACAATAATTCAAAATTTTAAATACCTTCACTTATAACACCAATACCTGCCCATGTATTAGCATCAATTTTGAGCTGACACATACTCTACCCGAACTGTATGTTAGAACTAAAGTTTATTAGGGTGGACAAAACAATCAAAACCTCTAAAAATCAAGAGTCAGCTCAGATATTATTTCAATGAATGTCTTTTTTTTTTTTTTATTTCTTTTGAAAGGCTACGCAACGGAATAGTCTATCTCCAACCCATAACCCCCCCAACCTAGATGCAAGCGGGATTTAATCCCAAGTCTCCGCTACAACCAATAGGGGATCTTACCGACCGTTGGTTGGCACCTTGGAAAGAATGCCCATTTGGTGCAAACAAATGAGCCCTATAGACCACTACAAAACTCCAAAGCATACCAGGAATTTAGGATGTGTTTGGGTACAGTGGCATTGCATTACTGTTCTTGATCAACATAAATTTGTGAGAAATAAGTACTGCTATATCATATATGAGTGTGATTCCAACTAAAATAATGTATATTTGTAAAGAACATCAAATTCAACGTTTTGAATAAAAATAACAATTTATATTGATCAATTTAAAAACATTTTAAGTAAAAGCTCTCTCTTACACAAATTTACATTCAACAACTCAAAAAATAAAAACAAACTATGCCACTGTACCAAACACCTCCTTAGTTAAATACACAACAACAAAACCAAAGAGATTATCTTGAACGGTCCCACTCATTACTACCATCATTTATATATGTTGTATATAACGTAGTTGGTCCATAAATTCGGACCCTACCCAAAAATTAAACTTACATTATGACTGCAATATTCTACAAATTCTAAGCTTAGAATCTCTGACCGAAAAGAGGTTATCGGATTGTTTGATCATTTGGTCCGGATGTTGGAGAGCCCGGAAAGGTTTGGACGGTACACTGTAATCAGTTCTCAATGCGTCTTCCAAAATGGAAATAGGAAGGGCATTTCCGTTATTTGGACCGGACATGGAGGGTGATTATTTGGCCAATGGATCCTCCATCATCCCAGCGTGGAGGGAAAGCTACCGAAAGCTGAGCAGTAGTGGATAAGAGTGTCAAGCGTAAATATCTTCCGGTCGACGTCCATCCACTTCGACGCTATTCTTTTGACGCCGTCGTGACACCCTTTTTTCCACGTGGCGACCCATTGATGTCCAGTCTTCTCTTCTTCTCTTTTCTTTCAAAAAGAAGAAGCGTAGAAGGTAGAAGAAAAACCAGTGAGACTCTGAAGAGAGAGGGGGAAGAGAGAGAAAGAGAGAGGGTGGGGGAGAAATTCAGGGTTTTGGCGGAGGGAGCGTTAGATGGTCTGTGCTTGATTCCCTAGAATTTGGGAGGGAGATGTACTTTGGTTCCATGCGAAAATCCTTTAAGGATTCCCTGAAAGTTCTTGAAGCGGACATTCAGCATGCCAATACACTGTAAGTGTTCTAGTACTTTTTTATATTTTAATTTCTTTCAGAAATGTTGTTTCTGTGTTGAATTCGCTTTGTATATGTTTTATCTGTTTGATTTTACTTTTCCAAATTTCTGCTGAAAATATCGGTTATCGTTGTGGTTCGAAGACGATGATTTTTGCCTCCCCTGCCCCCCTTTTTTTCTTGAAATTTCATGTCTTTCAAGTCCCTTTTCCGAAAGGCTTCGTTTTTTTTCCCATCCAACTGCTGCTTGGAATTGATGCTTTGTGTAAAAGCCATAACTTTTAATGTTAATAAGCTTCTGTGTTCCTTAATTCCTTTTTGGTCTTTGCCCTATTGAGAAATAATTTTTGGTTGGAGTATTTTCATTTTGCTCTCTCAAGTTATTTCTTTCTCCAACTCCTAGTTGTTATAGCTCTTGAATGCGTGCTTATTTTCTTCTTTTTCTACATCCTATCCGTGATTTTGTTTTTTTTGGTTTGTTAATGTCGGTATGATAAGCAAGTTTCTTCTTCTAGTCTCCTGTGTTTTTGGCCCTCCCTCCTTAGATTTTCAAAGATCTCTCTACCGCAATTCGTTGGGACTTGCAATGTTCATAAAATTTCTATGTTTTCTATTCAAATTAATGCTTTCAGGTTTAATTTCCGTTATCTTATGATCGATTCTCAATATCTTTCTGTACGATGCCAATATGAGATTGCTTTCATCCAGAAGTTTTCTTCTCTTGTTTTCTTCATAGGAAGCTGTGACTCTTTTGCCTCTTGTAGGCCTTGATGGTTGCAATGCCCCTTGCTTCCGTTTCTCTTTGAAGTCTTTTGACCCATAAAAGACATTCTTATCCTAGTAATATACTTATCTCAGCTTTTTCTTTGTTAATAACTGGACATTCTGAGTCTTCTTCAGTATCAACACTTTTAACTGTTTGAAAAATCTTTTGACCGAGTACTGATCAAAAGATCTTTTGACTGAAGCCGAGAAAACTGTTGCTCATAGTACAAATTTCGACATGGAATCCATGGAAAAACATTACTAGAACTTGTATCAGGCTTCCTACCAACTCAACAAAAGCCTTGTCCCAACTTTACGGGGTCAGTTATTTGAATCCTGTTCTGTCGTTCTTCTCTGTTCAGTGCCATATCCATTGATAAATTATGGGTGCTCAAATAATTTTTTTAGTGTTTAAATCATTTTTTAGCTCTTCTAAATCCTTCAACTTGCAACAGACCACATCTTACTGGTGCTGTTGATGTGCACTGAATCATGAAGCATATAGAATGTTAATAAATAGAAGAGACAACGTGAAACATATAAAAGGCTATGCCAATAGATAATGATTTTGAGCATCTCTGCAGGTTCAATAGTTCAAGTGTCTTAGCTTACATGTGAGGGTATGTTTTATGGAATGGTGGAACCATAAATTATAGGCTTGAGTTTCTAGTTTACTTACCTCACAAAGAAGAGATGAATAAGGAGAATGTTGTTGACAGGGAATGGGACAAGTGTTTGAAAGCAATCTGATTTTTTATTTCACACATTTGGACATGATTCATTGACACTTGTTTTGCTTGCTTGGATTCATATGCTAGTGCCAGTGGACTGTGGGCTGATTCTGGTTATGACGTAGCTGCAACATCATAGTGTGATATTTGTATGCTTAGAGAATTAAGAATGCTTGCCTTGCATTTGCTGTTTAAGATGATGCTTGAAATTGCTTGATGAAAGCAGTGGGTCTCCATTTTGCTTAAAGAACCATGTTGTGCATCCTCCAATATACTTTCCTGTCTTAAAAGAACTTTGTTCAACACTTGGAAGTTTGGGAAATTTTGGAAAGCTAGGGCTTGCGCTAGATGGATTACCAGGGGAATGAGTACCATGGCTGATGGTCTTGCCAACTTAGGAATATGGAACTTTTTTCTAGTAGGGAGAGATGCTTTTCTATATTTTGTGCATGAACCAATGTAGATGATCTCTTGTGCTTTCCTGCTTTTTATGTATAATATGTTACTAGAAAAAAACCTATGTTGTAGTGGGAACTTATCCACTTGACTTCAGAGAGACTTATGTGATGTGGGATGCTTGTTGAACAATGCAAATTGTGTAAATTTCATCATTTTAGTGGAGTAGACAAGATTAAGCTCTTGAAGATTCTGTAAGTACACAACATAAGTAGCCATTTCAAGTTTGAGAATTATTAAGTAGTGATAATAACAGGAGGCTTCAAGGTAGGCTTTGATTTGCAAATAGGAAATTTTTCAAAGCAACAGATTTGCTTCCCATAAAAGAGACTGCAGGGGAAATGTAGTTATGAGGAAAAAGATAAAAGGGTTATTATTCAATGTTGGTCCCAGATATCTGGTACTGGATACAGACCTGACCTTTAGCATTCTTTTTTTTTTCTTTTTCTTTTTCTTTTTCTTTTTTTTTTTTTTTTTTTTGTGCACAGAGTGGCTGCTTGCAGACTTCAACACGTTCTCATGCTTGCAGTCCAAGAATATGTGGGAAAAAAAGATATTATCTCTTTTAAATTTAGTGTTTTGCTACTTTCAAAAACGGTATCATTTATCAATTATTCAAAGAAGCTATTGGTGTTGTTTACTTTTAAGGCTTCAGGTCTTTTTAATCAGTTCCCTTTAAAATGCATTTTTATCTTCTTCTTTCTTCTTATAAAGGCTAACTCTTTCTTTTTCATTGTTCATTATTCATGTATTCTTCTGTTTCAAACAAGCTTGTTAGCATCTTCTAGTCCATTTACTAATTTGTTAAGGAAAGTTATAGGGCGTCAGATTTTCCAAGGGAATATGATGGTGCTTGCCTTCAGATGAGAATGTCATACAGCCCTGCTGCACATCTATTTCTTTTTCTAGTGCAGTGGACAGACTGCCACCTTGCCGGTGCTCTTGGACTGCTAAGGATCTTGATTTATAAGGTCAACATCCATTTCCTTTCACCCTTTACTTTTGTTGTGAATAGCTTCTTTGCTTGGTTGAATTTCTAGGAAACTTTACTTGCTTTTCTATTACAAGTTTGGTTATCCAATTTCATGCTACAGGTCTATGTGGATGGAACAACAACCATGTCTGTCCATGAAAGAAAAGCAAGTATTAGAGAGTTCTATGGTAATATTACAGATATAGGCTAAATATAGCAGTTAATCTTTAACTGATGTAGCATGTTGCGTTGTTTTCTTACCGGATGTCCTATTGTGCCAGCTGTAATTTTCCCCTCGTTACTGCAACTTCAACAAGGTATTACTGATATGGAAGATAAAAGGCAGAAGGCAGTGTGTATGGAGAGGTACAGAAGAAGAGATGATGAAGATTGCAGGCAGTTTTCAGAGATAGATGTTGAAAGGGAAGAAGAATGTGGAATTTGCATGGAGATGAACAGTAAGATTGTTTTGCCCAACTGCAATCATGCTATGTGCATGAAGTGCTTCCGTGAATGGTACTCATGTCTACTCTCTTACTCTATCATCCATGAACTTACTAGCAATTTCCCTGATCCTACAGGGTACATCAACCTTGAAGTTTGTTATTCAACAAACTAGTTAGAGTAGACATTTTGCTCTATTATTTGAAATCCCATCATGTCTCACATCTTTTCTTTTTCTCACGGATAACATATTGCAGTGTTTTCATAATTTCTCATTTGTACTGCTCTTTTACAAGGGGACATGTACATGCACATATGGCCAATATGCACATATTTATACAAATAATTTATGGGTTTATTTTTCTTCTTCATGATTTTGCATATGTAGTTTTATATGCAATGTCACATTCACATATGTTATTTCAGCATGGAACATCTTCACCCAAAAAAGCATGGAATAAAAATATAAGTTTGTACAATCTTTTTTACCAACACACCTAGTCCAGACACTGAAATTATTGGTTGGTTAAACTTATCTCTGGGTTTATAAATGAAGCTTGCGTGCTATAACTTGCTTTTTTTTCACCGGATGATTATTCAATGAACCGAAAGGAGCTATTTGATTAGAGTGGTTTTTGACTTAGGAATTTGTAGTGTAGCAATGGAGTATGAACAATCCAAAGGGTAAGCATGGATTTCCATGCTAATCGTCACAACATCAGGTAACACATCAGAAAGAGATTGATGAGGTAACAGCCGCTGTTTAAAGATAACAGCTAAGTGATTCTGTGTTGTGTTATACCACATACAATGACAACAAATACTGACCATTATCAACCATGATAGCCATTATGATGACGGTTTGCATGATTTTTTATGTTTTTGGGTGCTAAAATGCCAATAAACAGTTACTTGCTAAAATGTAAAATAATTACTTTATTTGAAAAAATAAGTTGTGTTTCTTTAGGTGTGTCAGTACCTTGTGATTATAGTCCACCATTAATCCCATCATTTCTGGCACTTGGATCAATATTTTTCAATTTTGTGATACTCGAGCATTTTTCCACAGTAAATCCATCCAATTCAGCCTTCTCTGAAGACAAGTTCCCGCCTGCTAATTTCCTGTCTATTGCCTGGCCTTAGAAGGTTTCCTTGTATTTGGATGGAAGTCTTTCTGCTGGTGCTATGTGCGTGGGAGTGCTTAAAATAGGATTTCTTCTTTGGGTGGAAAACTTCTGAAAATCATGGGTGTTCGCACTAATGTTAGCTTGTAATCATAGAAACCAATATTGCTTCGCTAATTTGTTTTGCTTTATTATTTTAAATACGTTGAGGTGTGAAAGTAAACTTCAGGTGACAAATTGTGCAGGCATTCAAGATCGCAGTCATGCCCCTTCTGCCGGGACAGTCTTAAGAGAGTGAACTCAGGTGATCTTTGGGTCTTTACTGACAGCAGGGACGTAGTAGACATGGCAACCCTTACCAGGGAGAACCTGAGGAGGCTCTTCATGTACATAGAAAAGCTGCCCTTGATCGTCCCTGATACTGTTTTTGACACCTATGACTGCCATGTAAAATAAGGATCCACCAATAGGGTTTGATGTTTGTACCCAACATCTATTTTGTTGTCCTACTTATCTGCGCCTCACCTTCATTTTGGTCAGTAAGGAGCAAAAATTTGCTTTGGCTGATTTAGGTAGGAAACTATAAGTCTAGAAGTGCTTCTTCCCATTGTCTGATTGAAAGAACCCGCCTAATTTATTGTAGAGAGGGCAGGGTGATTTAAGGCAGGTAGCTCCATGGGGAGGCTCTGTAAATTGTAACTAGAGGGCTCTGTATATGCCTGTACAGACTTTTGTCCATAAAAGCAGAGGATTCTCATTTCCGTGCTGTTTACTTGTTAATATGTGGCATTTTTGCCAGGTCTATAACTATATTATTCACCGAGTTTGGTTTGCTTAAGAACTCGTCCAGCCTATAGAAAGTATAACTAGCTTATTTCTGTTGTGTAACATGGGTTAGTACACCAAACCAAAAGTAAATATTAAACACGTACAGCTGTATTTACTATTTAGCATGCATTCAAAGAATTTGTTCTGATGAATAAATTGTGATTCTAAGAATTGAAAATTGCACTGAACTGAATGGAATGGTGAAACAGGATTCCTGTAGCCCTTTATGGTTGAAGGCTTGATGATGATGATTCCAACAATTGAAAATCGTTGAAACGGATTCCTTTTTCTGGTCTCAAAGCTCATTCCAAGAATTGATTATTTCTTAGCTTCAAAATGGTATCTGTTTGGATCAGAACGTTAATTTTATCAATAAAAAAAGAGTTCCTGACCCAAACATAACCCATTCTTCAAATAGTGATTCTTCGAATCCGAAATTTTACCAAACGGAGCATTGTTACTGGTAGACTTGTTCAATGGGGCAGATTGACCTGATCTTTGTGGAGCTTGGACATGTTTTTTGGTATTTTCTTTCAGGCTCAAGATCGAAGCCCAATGGCTTGAAGTTGAATGTATTTGGCTTGGCCTGCCCATAAATTGATGAACATGTCCAATTACCGGTAAATCCGGGAATAGTAGGATTTTTGGTAATACATTTGATATTAAACGACAAAATCGTGAAAATACTCATTCAAAATTTTGTATTCTTTTGTAGTTTTTTTTTTTTTTTTTTTTTTTGTAATTTCCTCTTTTCTTTATTTGCAATTTCATGCATCTTTATTGTATTTTTTTCAATTTATTTTGTGTTTTATTTTTTTGCAATTTTCAGTATGCTCCCTATATTTTACTTTTTCTTTGTCTGCAAAATTTTCAAATTTATTTTGTTTGTCCTCTTTTCTACAATTATTGTTTTTTTGTAGTTTATTCAATTTCCTACTTTTACTTTATTTTTTATTATTTTTGTTGTATTTATCAATTTTCTGCAATAGGGTCGCATAAATAAATTGATATATTTTAGAAGAGGGTCTACATATATTTTAGAAGAGTGTTTCATAAGGACAGTTTGGAATTTTAAAAATGTTTAAACATGCACGCGAATACACGATAATCACGATTAAGAATGGGAACGGGGTGGGATGGAGTTAAATCAGCGGGAAGATATTCTCAATACAAGGTTGGGATTAAGTATAGAAGATGATGAGACATTATGGGAAGATATTCTCAATACAAGGTTGGGATGTGCGGTGGATCATTGTGGGGAGTCCCCTTGTGAGGAGCTGATGTGAATTTGGGATAAAGATAGGAGAGCCAATTGTACATCCCCTAAAAATATAGAATCTGAAAGATAATGGTGGGATTTTGTCACAAATGAAAGTCCATTGGGATGAAGATAGGAGAGCCAATTGTACATCCCCTAAAAATATAGAATCTGAAAGATAATGGTGGGATTTTGTCACAAATGAAAGTCCATTGAGTTAAAAAGTTTCACCGGCTATTCATAAGAAGATTCAATTTGACCAAATCGATCAATCTAGACCAATTCAATTTGAGTCGGTCGGGTTTTCTTTAGTATCGATCATTTTGAGTTATAAAAAATCATAAATTGATGATTTCGTTCGATTTTGTTTTTCATGTATAAAAACTAAAATTGACCTGAACCAAATCGATTTAGTAATTAGCTTTTATTTAGTGTTATAATCTACTTATTTCCTACTTAACTAAGTTGTCTCTGTCCTAGTTATAACCTACTTAATTAAGTTATCTCTTCTTCTTCCACAACTTGATCCATGGATGGACCAGAAAATATTAAGAAAATGTTGGTTTTTTTTAGGAATGTAGAATCAGAAATAAACACTTGAACAATAACTAAGCCACCACTAAGTAGAATCAAAATCGATTCAAACCAATTATGTCAATTTTGTTTAACACAAGATCGATTTCGATTTCAATTTTAAGTAACCCGATCGATTGAAAAAACATAACCCGACTTGTAAAGAGCCCTAAATTCATCACCCCCTACATTGAGCTCTTTTAAGTTTTTAATTTTTTTTATTTTATATTTCTTATATCTATATTTGATGGATATACGGTGACCCCTAAATATTCAATACGTTTACAGTTTTAAAGAGTTTTATACTCGACACGTGTCCGATGCGTATAAATAGAGTAGAGACCGATTACCCGTTGGACAATCCGATGACCTGTTGGACCGATGGGCAAAGGCAGATTGGCTTTGGGCAGAGCCCGATGAGCCCGATGGAGATGCTTGATCACCTCTCTCGAGCTAGCCACTCTCCTCTCTTAATTCTCTCTTCTCCGATTCCTCTCTCTCAGTTCTCTCTCTTTGATCTTTCCCTACTCGGTTGCTCAGTGATAGTTGCAGTTGCAAAATTCGTTTTCCAATAATCGAAGAAATTGACGAAGGGAGAGTCTCTCGAAGTTCGAGATGCTTCTTCCCAAGTTCGAAGGGAGAGTCTCCCTCTTCGAGAGATCTCCTTGGCCTTTCGATTTTCCCTGTCGTTGCTTAGGGAGAACGAAGGAGGGCCTGTCTCCTCATCGAAGGAAGGTCTCTTTCGTTTTGATGCCTCCACTTCGCGTAGAAAGTGTCACATTGTTGGGTTTTGCGAAATTTATAGCTGCTCTTTTCTAGGGTTACCGTTCAGATCAAAGCTTTTCCAAGAATGGAATTCCTGAGTTGTTCTTGTTCTCATTGCAGGTCGTGGAGGAACGGTGAACTGCGCCAACAACGGTTTTTCACGTTTGCATGTTTTCCGCGTCGACTCGGTCGACGAAATTCTACTCCAATTCGAGTTCTTCTCGACTGTTCCAGACTTCCAGGTACGAATATCTAGTAAGTATTCTTGATTCTTGAATTAATTCGACTTGTTATTTTAAAATCGTTAATCTGTAGTAAAGCAGAAATTAGGGTTTTTTCTGTTGGGTTTGATATCAAAATTATTGATTTTTCTTCGGATAAGAAGTGGTCTTGTCATTAGGGCTCCTTCTTCCAGTGCAAATTGAGTTTTGCAGTCTCAATTAGGGTTTTCTGAAACGATGTTTTCTTCAGGGACTCCTTTAAGAAACCTTCCACCCCCAAGTTTGCAGTATTTCTCGTGAAATTTGACCTATCGTAGTATTTAACTTCTCTCTTTTTCTTTTTACGTAGAATCAATTTTCCCAAATCTATTATATTTGTTTCAGCAGTGCATTTTTTGAACTGCGTATTAGCAATTTGGGAGTTACACTCTATTAGGGTCAATTTTTTTTGTGGAGCTTATCTATTTTTTAAACTTGCTCCGATTGAATATATTATTGGCAGTTTCAATACTTGGATGTTTTGTAGTTCGACTTTCCTATTTTTGCTGTCTCTGAAACTGGTTCTCTCTGGCGTCGAGAATCAGATAAAAAGGAGCTTAATGTTTTTCTTTAGCCTTTCCCCTATTGAATATAGTTTTTAGATTCCGTAGGTTTAGAAGATAGAGTCTGTTCTATGTACTTCTATTTTTTTTTTATCTTATTTTTTGTGCCTGTTCTTATAACATTTAGGAGAAGAGAAGATTAAGTTGACATTTAGAAGTTGACTAGCTGTATATTGAGGATCATTTCATCTATTTTTTCCTTGGCATTCTAACCCCCAGAGGCGCGGATTCATATATAAGGTGGAATATTGTTGGAATTATTTTTTTTATAGGTAACGAGAGATAAAATTTATATTACCAATGAAAGGTAAAGGGTAAGGTAAGCATAAAGGGCGGGCAAAACTCCCTCAGAAGGAACAAAGTAGTTCCACAGCCCTGTCCGCACCTGAAAGATGGAAAACACACCAAATCATAGGCAGGTGACAGAAGCAAACGCACTTAACTCACTGCAGAGGTGAACCATACAAATAACCATCCCATCCTGCAAAAAGGATGACTTTCAAACAAATCCACCAGTAACAGACCTCCAGTCCAGTGATTTATCTTATTCACCTAGGAGTGGTATTCTCCAACCATCTTCTGCTTTTATCTGGCTAATGCCAAAATCATCAACCCCTTTGCCTGTATTGCCTATAACACAACGATATCCAAGTGAAATTCATTTGATGAATCTTTTGAAATAATATTAGAATCTGTGCCAATTTCATTATAGATGATGATTTTCTGCTTTATACAAATATGTACATGCCATATGGTTTTTTGTTGTCCCATAAATTATTGGAACTTACTTTCAATTTGGATATGGGTCTGATTTGTGTTCTTCTGAATGATGTGCTGAAACAGCTCATAGAAGCGATGACGAGTCTGCAAACTTATGCCGGGCTTAGTTTAGTGGGCACACTTTCTATAATTTATCATGCCTTCAGCAGTAGAGGTCAATTTTACCCAGCTATGGTGTATCTGTTCACATCCAAGATCAGTTTGGTGCTTCTTTTAAATATGGGTCTGATCGTTATGTGCATTTTGTGGCAGTTAATTAATCTCTTGTTCCTTGGGTCCCTCAGAGAAGCAGAAGTTGAGAGATTGAATGAACAGTCATGGAAATCCTTTTTGTGATCACAATATTCCGACAAGATTTCTCTGTATGTTTCTTGCAATGGTAACTGCTCTCCTGTTAGTTAAAACTTTGCATTGGTTGGCTCAGAAGAGGGTTGTGTACATTGAGAGTTTGAGACGACTCCATCTGTTCCCATGTTGTCTCATATCTGGATTGTGTCTTTCATGGGGTTCCTTCTCATCTTGGATAGTCTCTTCTCGTACAGTTATTTGAAACATTTGATACAGACATGGCAGGCTTCTGTTTCTATTTTCTCTTATGCTTATGCATTTCTTATTAGATATATACTTGAGATTAAAATGTTTCGTGCCATTGATTGTACATTAAGAGTATCCGTCTCCAACTATTTTGTCATTTTAAATTTTTATCTTAAAAATACTTACGTGCATTGCAATAGTTATTTGCACTTTTCCCCCCTATACATGCCTCGTGTCTTTTTTGTATACATGCAATAGGCAGCATATTTTAAAGAATTGCCTATGAACTTGACTTGGCTATTATCCCTGTCTACTAAATAAGGGGTATGGAACAAATTCATGGATGCTTTTGGAAGCCCAAGGAAAAGTTTATTGGCCAGAAGTAGCATAATGTTCCATCCAAAAACATCCATGAATTTGTTCTACTTCCATGAGGAATTAAGGTCCAGTTTAAGACCTTGGCGTCATGTACACTTGCATTTCTATGCATGGAAATTATATATTCAATGCATATTTAAATATGCTATATTGTGAAAAAATTGGTAGAAAATAAATAATTAAAAGGTAAATGTGCAGAAGCAAATTTACCTCAAGAAGGTAAGATCATGAAATTTATTAAATAATGATGGGTGATGTTTAGGCAACTGAGGAGCTTCAAATGTTTGATTAATGGAAAAAGAAGCAGAGCATTTCCAAGGGTAAAACAGTGAACAATTGAGATGCCAATAAATATGACAAGAAAAATTAAAATTAAGGGTGCATTTACTAATGCATGTTAATTGCACCGTAAATCTAGTTATCGACCAATTACATTGAAGGCTCCATACTTTTCATTAATTCATATTTCATAAATTATAGTATCACATTTAATTGGGTGTATTTTGCCATTACATTCCATGGGTCGATGCCAAATCCATAGGATGCGGTTTATAGGGGTTACTAGTACATTAGGAGGGGGCTATAAATTTAAATTTCTGAAGAGCAGTGCAGTCTGTTTATCCCTTTTATAACTTATTCTCTCTTTACCTTAATTTTCAGAAAAAAAAAAGATTTATCTTAATTTAATTTTGCCTTAATTTTCAGAAATACAGACTTTCTTTTATCCAGAAATACAGGTTTATTTTTTTTAACCTATTCTCTTTTCCTTAATTTCAAAAATAATTTATCAAAAAAAAATTAAAAGCATATTAGTGTAACCATTTCAATATGAGGTTCTCACCACTATTATTAAATATAAGTTTTAATTTATTTTAAGTAATTTTTTTCTAAGATGCTTTCACTAAAAAAATACCTTCTCAATTTTTTTTCTATACAATAATTGTATAATTTAATTTCTCCAAGCCCCTGCAACGCCTATTAACTTCTTTCAGTTTTAATCTCCCACTTATTCAATAAAGAATTACTTAAAATTGCTTCTTTGCCATCCCATTTGAGCACGGACCCTTTCTGCTAGTATATATATTAAAGCGAAAGGGGTGGTCTCCCCTTTCGCCAAATAGAATTAGCATTAGGTCAATGAATTGCACGTATGAACAATGCATGAGAGACAAATGCTATGATCACTTCTCTCTCCTTCATTTTGCATGCATAACGCGTGTCACTTTTTCCCCTGTCTTCCCGCTCTCCCTCTCATCTCTCTCTCTGTGTCACTCTATTTTTCCATTTCTCTCCTCAGTCCACACCCGCGTTCTCTCTCTCCTGATTTCAGAACTGAAGTCAATTTGCAACTCATACTTCTGTTCTTCGACTACTCGTTGCCGCCATGGTGAGATCGAGAGATCGATCCCAGCTGTTTCTTATCCTCCTCTCCGCCATGATTTTCGCCTCTATGTCTATAGAGGACGATGTGAAGTGCCTTACTGGCGTCAAGAACTCGCTCAGTGATCCTCAAGGAAAGCTCAGTTCTTGGATTTTTTCCAATAACTCGGTCGGTTTCCTTTGCAAGTTTGTTGGCGTCTCGTGCTGGAACGAGAGGGAGAATCGTCTCATCCGACTCGACCTCCCTACAATGAATCTCGCCGGGCTAGTCCCCCATTCTTTGCAGTACTGTCAGAGCCTCCAGGGTCTCGATCTCTCTGGTAGTCTTGGCTTCCAATCTCGCCAAGACTATCTGAGATGTCTCAGATGGTCTTGGCTTCCAATCGTTTCTTTTTATTTCTTCATCTTCTTTTCTCTTCCCTGTGGCAAAAACAGGAACTTTATCCATCTTCTTCTTCTTTACTAATCTGAAAGGGTTGTTGGCTTCCAATCAAGAAGCGTCAACTGCTTCTTAGGAGGAGCTTGTCGTGGTGGCTGCAAAAAGCATGCTCCAATCAGGTAACTAATTAATAAATGTCCTTGGTGACGAGGACGGTGTATCAGCCTCAGTCTTCAAGCATTCCATTGAAGTTAGACCAACAGAGGTCACATTGATCTTAGGAGGAGCTTGGGCGTTCACCTTAACTCGCAAACCACCAGAGGAAGCAGATTTTGAATCGATCCCACGAGTATCCAAAGTTTCCGAACCTCCAAGCATCATTGATGTTTTTGTTAAATCCAGAGATGGAGACGCCGCGGGGAAGAACGTCGAGGTGGAGAAACCTTTCTCTTTCGCGTTTCTGATCACTGCTCGAGGTTTCTTTTAGGCGTTTGAAGATTTTCTTTCTGGTCAATTCTGGGAAGGGTAGGTTTTTTCATGTGATTTAGTTCACATGCTCTTGCTTGTAGTGTGAAGACCAGATTTTGATTTGATTTGCTTTGATGACTTTTTGGCTGTCACAGTTTTGTTTATTGTGAATTGGTGCATATTTCTTGGTTGGGTTTTGTAGGGTTGTCTGGAGTTATTCATATTAGATCTGGTCCTGTTCTTTGCATCTTGTATCTCCTTAATTTTGTGTTTACTTTGTTCTCCGCTTCGTCCTCACTTTTAGTCATAGCTTGATTATGGGCTGAACTCTTAATTTTTCTGTTGTATTACTAGGTATGAGGTTCCTTTCATCCACTTTCCAAAATCAACCTTGTTGATGCGATGTCGTGACTAGAAAGATTGAACTTTTTATTATGAATATTTTACGAAAATATTTTCTTTTCAATTTATTGTGTGAATTGTAGTTTCTTTCTTTCCTCGACTCTTGCCCTAATAGCTAAATAAATAATTGGCAACCTTCTCTGGAGTTAAATAGAAAAGATCAGGTTACTGCATAGTGCTAACTGCTTTGAAGCGAATTATCTGTACTGTCATTCAAGATTGGTTTTTATAATCTGTTCATGTATGCATGCATATATCTTTTTTGAATATTTGGGAACTTCTGACAATGGATTTTTGTGGAGTGGGATTTCATTTAACTTCTCTGGGTTTTGCTTATTTGTTATTCTCCAAGATCTGTACTCTTTCATTAGAGATTTCCTGCCTTTTCCATCATCCTTGTGAAGTGTTATATTCATTTGGCTATAGTAGTTGTCTTAAGATAAGACGTCGATTTGAGTGTTTTGAGTGGTTTGGCTACAGCAATTTGAATTGCATTTTGGTCTAGACTAATTTGTTTTTCTGTTTTGAGATTTCACATTTAGAAAGAACAGTTTCCCCCCTCTCCAGATGCTGTAGAGCATTAGTTATGCAGTTTTAAATTCATTATTGGATTCATAATGTAATTACAGCTGTGAGTATTTAAAAGAGGGTCCTCTACTTGTGGAGAGGATCATTATGAAGCACCAATTCCTATAGTTTAAGCCACCTAAAAGTGTTTAGTACTAAAAAAAAGCCACCTAAAAGTGTTTAGTACAAAAAAAAAGCCACCTAAAAGTGCACAAAGATTGATGCTTTATGGGAATTCCACTTTAAATTGCACAATTTGGATGTTTTAGATGCTTGGGATCAATTACCGGATCTTTATGCTTGGATTTTCTCTATTTTTTTTCTCTTCTTTTTTTATTATCTAAGTGTTTCAGAGTTTGTGCTTGGATATACACAGGTTGCTAAGGATCCATCTGGCAAACAGATCAATGCACTGGAGCAGCACATAAAAAATCTTCTCTCCCCATCTACTCCTTTTTTCTTCAACACTCTGTATGATCCTTACCAAGAAGGCACAGACTTTGTCCGTTTATACCCTTTCAGTCTACATGAGGGTGTACCAACTGCTGTTTCTCATGGCCTTTGGCTCAACATTCCAGATTATGATGCTCCCACCCAGCTTGTCAAGCCTCTTGAGCGAAACACAAGGTGTGGTGTGGTCTTTTGCGTGGCAGAAAATCCTGATATGTACCCTCTTTCCATGATTGGTGTTTGTTAACCAGTTTCATATCTTTATCAGGTATGTCGATGCGGTTCTTACCGTGCCTAAGGGCACCCTGTTCCCTATGTGTGGTATGAATCTGGCATTCAACCGGGAAATGATTGGTCCTGCAATGTACTTTGGACTCATGGGTGATGGTCAACCAATTGGGCGCTATGACGATATGTGGGCTGGCTGGTGCACTAAGGTAAATCCATCTCTCGGTTCCTTCTTTTTGTTATGAGTTTTATTGTGATACTATGAAGCTAGATCTTTGTTCTTGTATGAATCGTCTGTTTTCCTGCCTAATTTAGTTATGAATTTCTCATGTTGCCTCAAAATGTGGCATAAATACAAAGAAAACTTTTGGCATAGAAAATTGTTGAAATTTTGTCCCTCTGGTTTGTGATTTTGTAGGTGATATGTGACCAGTTGGGATGGGGTATCAAAACTGGTCTGCCCTACATCTGGCACAGCAAAGCAAGCAATCCATTCGTGAACCTTAAGAAGGAAGACAAGGGTATTTATTGGCAAGAAGAGCTGATCCCTTTCTTCCAGTCAGTAACCCTTCCAAAGGAATGCACCACTGTTCAGATGTGTTACGTTGAACTCTCCAAGCAGGTCAAGGCCAAGCTTGGGGAAGTAGATTCCTACTTTGCCAAGCTAGCAGCAGATGCCATGGTCACATGGATTGAAGCTTGCCAAGCTACCTAATGGCACTGCATAGAGAATCTTGGTTAACGGTTACTACTCTTTATCTTGGTAGTTGCCTCACTGTTGTATTTTCCTATATTTCTCTAAGCTTTTTTAGATGAGAGCTTGGAGCATATGTATTTTTTTTGCAGATGGATACATGTAATTTATTTTTGAGTTTAGAACAATAAAATATTGGTTTTGGTATTGAAATTAAGTTTTTGCACCACTTGTTTGGTTGATAAATAAGACAATAACTAGGGCCTTGTCCTCCTCTCTCCAGCATAGTAGTTTCCTGTTTTCTGTAGGGTGGTCATTGCTCTGGTAAACTGGTAACGATGCAGAAACCTCTATCATTGTGATCCACTTGTTGGAGAGATTAACTTGGGAAGTTGAACAAAGAAATGAGACTTCTAAAATCTATAAATTGTAGGGGGTATTCTCCCATGTGAATTGTAAGTTCCAAAAACAAATATCAAAACCTGGTTTGAAAACAAATTGATTTTTAAAACAAAATTACAGAAAACAAGTTACTGGTTACATGTGTTTTTGTTTTTAAAATTGAAGACAAAAACGTGTTGTTGAATTTCTGGTTTAGTATAATCTGTATTCAAATTTTGTTTTTGTTAAACAAAACCAACACAGTTGGTTCAAGAATTTGCCTTTTATTGCTGATATGGCAATTTCAAAAACAAGTGGAAACAAAGACATTCGTGTTGCATAAAACCTCTTTAAAAAGCAAATTTTTAGGACAATTGTCGTATGAAAATATTCAAAACAAATTTTTAAGACAATTGTTAGAATATTTATCGGGTGCTTATTGATGATTGTGTTCACAAAGCTGTGCCTACTGCTGGAATCTGGTTTTTTATTTATTTCTCTGATGTAGGTTCTACTCCGAAAAAAAAAAATTTCACAAAGAGAAAGTTTGTACCATTTTCTTTGAACATCTGATACTCGAATACAAAATTAGAATGTTTGTTTTGCTGGATGTGTTAACTGCCCTAAGAATAGGGGTGGCAAATGGTTGGGTTGGGTGTGGGTTGAGTGCCAACCCACTCATGTTGACCCACTAACCCATTTGCCACGTTAGGGTCACAACCCACTTTGAACCTGACCCACCCCAACCCATGCCCCATTTGACCTTTTAATTCAATTATGACTTTTTTTTTTTACTTTTTTATATTTTAATTATATAAAAATATACAATTATATATTTCAATTATAAAAAGATTAAAAAACATTTTTTCAAAATAAAGATAAAAATGCATAAAAACACATTAAATGGCAAAAAATATGTTCCTTGTAAAAAATCAGAAATTGTAGAAAAAATGGAAAATGATAAAAAATAAAAAAAATTAAATAACAACATCAAATAAAAATTGTTAAAAACATAGAAAATTAAAGAAAATACAAAAAAAAATTGCAGGAAAATGCCAAATTATAAGTGGTTATTAAATCATTTATTGATTTTAATTTATAGATTAATCTATAATTAACAGACAATTATATTTTATATCATCATCATCATCACCATCTAAGCTTTATCTAACTTTTGGCACATGGAATATCGTAAATGAAATCAAGTCATGAATATTTATTTTTATAAGATGTTTTATAAAATATGCAACCTTTGAAGAAGCTAACAGTAGGGGTGTTCACGGTTCGGTGTATCTGATTTTGAAACCGTAATTGAAATTGATCGATTAACCAAATGATTGGTTTGGTTCATCGGCTTTTTGATTTTTTTAAGATTTACAATATATACTATAAAAGAATATATAAATATATTATAAAAAATTAGAAATATATAATATATAATACTATATTTTAAATAATAAATAATATATTATATATTATAAATATATATTTATATAATATATATTTATTAATTTATAATACATAGAAAATATAAAATATATGTATACTAGTCAATTCGATTAATTATTGATTTTCTATATTGATTAATCAAAACCGAATTGATATCTTTGATTTTTTAAAAATACTGAATCAACCGGTTTGATTGATCAAATTTTTTATTTCGTCGGTTTTTCGTTTTTGGTTGCTCACCCTACCTAGGTAATAGGGCCATTAGAACCTTGCATAATCAATATACTTTGCGTGGGGTGAGTGAGTTGTATTGCTATCATGTGTCTTAGCAATATCTATTCAAGGGATTAGGTCTTATCCAAAGTCAGATATATTGATGCGTGATGGTGAATGGAAGCTACTTACTTCCTATAGGACCATGTTAATTGTGCATGAACATTATTTTTTTAATAGAATAAATTAGTTAATTTTATAATCACATATATTATTTATTTTTCATTTTTTACTCTCCCAATTATTCTGTATTTCTCGCCCGTGTGCCCCTCGCTAGTTTTCTATTAAACCAAATATAATCTTAATTTTCGGGCTGGCTTTGATTGATTGTTTTATATTTTTATCTGGTTCATTTGTTTGGCATGGTCCGGCTCATCCGGTCTGATATCATTGTTCACGTATAAAAAAGTGGACATGGAGGGTGTTCTCCAATACAAAGGCTTAACCTATTTTAGCTTTCCAATTTAACCTAATTTACCCCTAAAATTGACATTTTGGTAAAGCTATCTCAAATAGGCTTCTCCAAGGCAGCTCAATCAACGCAGAAGACTTCCCAAACAGCCTCCAAGGCTTTATTTCCCGGATGGTCCGGGTTTAAAAAATGGCAATTTCTATGATGCCGAAAGGGTTCTAAGTTTAATGTTTTATACCGGAAGAATTTTGACCAATTAGAACCCGCTATTAATTTGAATTTTAATGATTGCCATTGATTGGTTACCACTTCTAATATATTAGTTTGCTTTTTTTGTATCATAGTCCGATTCATTTACTGCTTTCTTCAACTGGTTATTCATTGGAAACGGTTAAACCCAAGATATTTGAAACAAGGATAATTTCCCAATTCTGAAGTTTTAACCTTGCCATTGTTTGAATAAATAATTTTACCAGAACAAACCTGTTTTTATTTAATCTTTCTTTATTATAATTTCTGCGAAGCGCCCCTCTGAGATTACAGACCTCTCATCAGCTTGTCAGCATCTTCTGATTATTATAAAAAGAAAATAACAGAAGCACGTGAGCCTCCATGAGACTGAAGTTTGTAGACCAGGTTGTATATCCCAATCCAAACACAAGTCTTTCAAGGATCCCAGCTAATATCCTCCTGTATATACATTTGCTGGACCTAGGATCAGTGAATATTATTTTCTGGGGGTGAAAACTAAAAAGAAATCTTCCTTCTTGCTTTAACCTATCAATTTTCAGTTATATTGGAGTTGGACCTTGGCAGGAAGAAAGTACTCGAAAAAGGGTTGCGACTTGCGAGCAGAGGAAGTAGACGGTCTGTGGAGAAAGAGAGAGACATGGGTGGGGAAGCGGGAGATGAAGGAGTAATGGCCACGGATTTCTTCTGGTCATACACAGACGAGCCTCACGCTTCGAGAAGACGGCAGATTCTGTCTCAATACCCACAGATCAAAGAGCTCTTCGGACCCGATCCTTGGGCCTTTCTCAAGGTATCTCCATTTCCTTTCTATTTTGGTTGTTTTCCCGATAATGTGAACTCGTTTTCTGTTTGGTTAATTATGAGCATTCTTATACTAGCGATTCTTGTTGGGTCTTAAATCTTCTCTGTGTGTTAAAAGTTTGATCTTTTTTCTCTCGTTGATGGTCTTTGTCACTCTGTTCATATTATTTCCTGGGTCCTTTTCTTCCTCCGGTTTTGGTACTTCTGTTTTAGAATATGGTTCTCGAGAATCTCAGATTCAGCTTCTGTGTTATTTTACCTATATTATCTGATCTTTTCTGAAACCCCATATGTGAATTGATATTTTAATGTTGAGTTTTACAGTCATTCACTTTGGTTTTATCTGCAAATCATGTTTTTTGGTCTAGACCTACTTCAAATTTCATGCATTTACTGTTTTTTTTTTTCGTTGCTCTAAGTTGGGAGAAAATGGAGCTAGAGTTAGTTCTGAACATATCAATTGGAATCGATTTGCAGTATGAACTGGCATGATTTGTCATATGTTGTATTGTGGGGTCCTTCCTCTTCCATTCGGATCTAATGATTTAAGTGGTTTCTATGTTTGGTTGATTTATTGTATGCATCAAGTCTTATCCATATTTCTGTTCGGATCCCTGGTTCCCTCCAGAAGTTTGATTATTTTGTTTGTTCGATCTCCATTTGGTCGAAATTTTTTCTACATTTTAAAAATTCTACGGGGAAGCTTGTAGGTACTGTCACACTGAGGCGTGAGAGAGCAATTTTGATAAATGATTTAAAGATTGAACTGTGAGATCCATTGTCTATTGATCTAGCAACCCAACTTAATTCTGTTGATTGGCTTTTGAAATTTATTTTCTCTTTATTTGTTGTTCTAGTCTCTGGGAAGTAGATCTTCTTGTGTTGTTTCTGGTGATAGAAAAGGCGAATCTCTCCATATTTGGAGATCTTATCTAGTTGAAAAATATGGTGTTATATACAAGATTTACACACTTCCTTGCCCTCATCTTTTATGCTGCTAGTTTTTGCATCCAGCCCTGTTTTCATGTTTTAATTTATAACATTATCAATATTTATCAAAAAAAAAATTAAAACCTTATCAACTTTTTCCTCAATGATATTAATGGCCATTATCATGAATCTGGCCATAGTTGTCAAGGCAATGCCTAGGCGACAAGGCGCCCTTGGAGGCTTGCCTCGCCTAATCGCCAAGCAGTTTTTTATAGCGTGTTATAAAAAACTTTTATATTCTTAATCTTTTTTTGTTATAATTATAAAATAGATATTTTAAACTAAAATATTCATTTTGTGTGTTTATATACTAATTTCTTTTTATTATTTTCTTATTTGTTAGGGTTTAATCAACACCAACATTGCTAAATGCTGTATTGAACCTTCAAAGACTTCAAAACCTGAACCAATAAGTAAGGAAGAACATAAAACATTGTCTAGTCAACACATTTTCTTCTTTTTCTTTACTAATTTTGTGTGTTTATATACTAATTTCTTCTTCTTCTTCTTCTTCTTCTTCTTCCACCTTTTCTTTTCTTATTTTCCTATAACAGAAATAGGGGTTTAGCCCTTATATTTTTTGAATTTTCTTTTCTTTCTTCCTTTTCTTCTCATGAATATGTTGGAATATGTTGATTTTCTATACTTTAACATGAAGTTTATACTTTTCTTATGAAAATTATGGATAGTTATTAAGGAAATATGATTATGGAACCTAGGGAACTACCCTAGGATACATATTTTTACTTGAAAAAAAAAAAAAAAAAAAAAACATCGCCTAGGTGACAAGGTGCCCCCCTGTCGCCTAGCCTCACCTTGGTGCCTTGAAAACTATGAATCTAGCCTATGGATAGACAGGTTATAGACAAATTTATCTAAACAAATGAAGGTACGATTGAAGTGCATTTGTTTCATCTCTCCAATGAAATGCTACTTTTGCAGGCTAAAGTATTCTGAATCCAGAAAACAAAGAGTGTTTTGAATGCTGTAATTTGATTGCAGCTGAAGAAGTATTGATTGTGGGGATTTATGTTGTTTCATCAGCTACATCTTTCATCTGTTTAGCTTATTGATTCTTACACTTGATACTCTGGTGTTGCAGATTACTGTGGTTGTTTTGCTTCAGCTATGGACTGCAACTTCCCTCTGCAATGCTGGCTGGTTAAAAATTCTAATAGTTGCCTACTTTTTTGGCTCTTTTCTCAATCACAATCTCTTCTTAGCCATTCATGAGCTCAGTCACAACCTCGCATTCTCCACTCCGGTCTACAATCGCTGGCTAGGAATCTTTGCTAACCTCCCTGTAGGCGTTCCCATGTCGATTACCTTCCAAAAGTACCATTTGGAACACCACCGCTTTCAGGGTGTGGATGGCATTGACATGGACATTCCCAGCCAAGCTGAAGCCCATCTTGTTACAAACATCTTCACCAAGTCCTTATGGGTCATCCTCCAGCTCTTTTTTTATGCGTTGCGCCCCATCTTTCTCAATGCAAAACCTCCTGGTATGTGGGAGTTCACCAACTTGGTCATCCAGCTTGCTCTTGATGCTGTTATGGTCTACTTCTGGGGTTGGAAGTCTCTTGGTTACATGATCCTCTCTACATTTGTTGGAGGGGGGATGCACCCAATGGCAGGGCACTTCATTTCAGAGCACTATGTCTTCAAGCCTGATCAGGAGACTTACTCTTATTATGGGCCTCTGAACCTGCTTACTTGGAGCGTTGGGTACCACAATGAACACCACGATTTCCCAAGGATTCCTGGGAGTAAGCTCCACAAGGTGAAGGAGATTGCACCAGAATACTATCAAGGTCTCAACTCATACAGATCTTGGAGCCAGGTAATTTACATGTACATCATGGACCGGACTGTGGGACCATTTAGCAGGATGAAGCGAAAGGCGTCCAAAAAAGATTTTGCAGTCAAGAAAGGTAACTAGTTGCTGCCGTTGTTGATCTTTTACTTATTTATTTATTTTTTTAATTTATCCCCTTGTCTTGTGGGGGTTGTTCTTACCAAAATTCTTTTTGGCTTGTACCCTTGTACTATTATTTAGGGGTCTGTAATTTGTTTCTTTTTTTTACCCTTTAGATTGAGGAATATTTCATCCATTAAGTGAACTTTTATATGCCATTGAAGTGAGGTCAGGCATCTTACTTTATCTTCGTTTTCTGCCTTCTTTTGGGAAAATTCCTGATGATTACACTGTACTTTGGTTCCAGTGATAATTTGGTTCTCGAATTTTAAAATGCGATAATTCAGCACTTAATCTTTCAAAATGTGACAATCTAATAGTCGCCATTAACCATTTTGCTAATCAGATGTTAAGTGACATTTGAAAAGTCAAAAATGTCTTAAGAATGTCATATAATTCTCTTTATCAACCATCCAAACATCAACAATAAAATGAATAATCTCAAATTCTAGATCTTTTTAAACAGTCACCAATTGTTTTTATACAGAAGATTTTAGGATTTGGGACTATTCTGTTTTTTTGCAACATTTGGATGGTTGAGAATTTGATGGCATTCTTAGGGAATGTCTGACTTTTCAAATGTCACTTAACGATTAATTAATGAAATGGTTAACGACAGACACTGGATTGTCACATTTTAAAAGTTCGGGTACTAGATTATCACAGTTTAAAAGTTCGGATACTGGATTATCACATTTTAAAATTTAGGGACCAAATTGTCACTTGAACAAAAAAAAGTACAGTATACTGATCGAAAATTTTCCCTTAGACCCCATTAACAAACACCTGTTCCTATTTTCGTGTTTTTACGGGGTAATACACTCAAAAGGCTGCTGCACCTTGGGACACTGAGGACCCAGGCCAAAAACGCTCACGAGTGGCAATGCTACATCAGCTGTTCAATTTTTGTTGACAGAAATTTGACAAGCTGTGGAGCGCTCATGCTTAATGCTCCATTGTCCATGCCATTACTAACGGCATCTTATGAATTTTCGGTACCGTACGAGGCCACATCTCTTTGTCCAAGATTTTCATTTGGGTGTAACCACAAACAAGTGGAAGATGCGAAATTCTTATTAGACCCAAGGTTCAAAGTATCGATACTAATCATTCCGGGACCCCTCCAATATGCTTCTACAGTGAGTGTATTGGGGTTCTGTTCAGTTTAGGGGGTGGAAGAGTTCTAAACCAACCCCCCTGAATCAGTTGCAAAAACTAAAAAAAGCAGTATTAATTCACCAATAGAGGCATATCGTGCATATCAATATTTTGAACCTTGCACCAGATTGTAGTGAACGTATTGAACTGTATCAATTGTCTCTCCCTTTTTTTTCTTTCATTTTAGTTTAGAGAGATAGGTTTAAGGCTTATCTATCCCTAAACCGGATTAGACCCCGAAACACTCCCTGGAGAAATAGCTCTCTCTCTATATATATATATATCTATCTCAGTTCTCAGCCGATAGGGCCGAAATTTTGCACCTTGGGTTGTATGCTTGTTCAAATTCATTGAACATGTATTTGTCCTTTCGTGATTTAGAGGTCATTGACAAGCACGGCCGGTCACACTAGCATCGGTCCCCATCAAGACGCTGTTCCTGCATAGTTGTGTACTTGTGTTACAGTCTACACACGGATCATCTATGATTCAAATAAATAGATTTTGCTCCTTTTAAAATTAGGGCACAATCGCTTTTAAAGGTTAACCATTCACCAAAATGGACAAGGCCGAAGGCCACTGGCACGCCTCTCTTTTTTTCTTTTTTTTTTTGAAAATTTTTGAAAGTTTGATGAAGTGGGTACTACAACTTCATAGGAGATTAATTTGGGTACGAGATTGGGCAGAGCATGTTTCAAACACAACAGTTTCATGGTTCTTGACAGGGCCGGCCACCAATTAGCAGCTTCACTGTTAATTCCATGACTGCCAAATACAAGCACTGCCCAACAAGTACATAGAATACTGGAGGGTATTCGGTTTTTCCAGAAGAAACTAAACTACAGATATGATACTCCGAATCTTGGCATCCTGCTTCAAAAGGGCCTTTTGACCACGCCCCATGCAGGAGTTGGTTCGTGAATGCACAGATCACAATATTAGCTTCAGATTAATTACCACACTTATGGATGCTCAGAATCCTTCTAGCAATTGGCAAGTTAGGTGAGGTGTTCTACGATCTAAAGGATTGCTGTCATTGTCATACGCAGAAATACAAATTGTCACATATACACCTTTGAAGCTATGATTGTTCAAAACAGTAAAGCTGAAAATGTACAGAGATCGACTGTCTTCAGAACCTTGGTAATTCATGAAACAAATCTCCTTCAATTTCACATGCTCCAGACCATGAAGGTTCCGCTACAGAACCTGTCTTTTTGCACTTTGACAGCCTTCCGTTCAAAAGTCTAAACCATTCGTGAAGCCACTCTTACTTGTTTGTCTGACAAAGAACACATGTATGAGACGAGAAAATGAAATACTTGGATAAAGAAAGCTTTGGGATACCCAAGATTAACCAAAAAAACATTTTGGCTGAGACCAAAGACATCTTTATTTCTCACAAGTCCTTACATTCCAAACATCATTCTTGGGAGCATACTGAGGATTTCCAATCACATATGGAGGTGGATGAACAGGATTCTTCAAGAGTGGAAGCCTGGCTGGGGCATAATCATCATCACTATCACAGTAGCTTCCTTGATCTGGCCCGAGAGCCCTAAGAACCATGGACAATAAGATTGACAACCCCTGTACACAGAGAGTGGATGCTATCACCCAGTGTAACATAGATGATGTGAATGCCATTTTACTCATAGGATGGAGTAAACAGAAAATGTACATGATGAATGCCATTTTACTTATAGGATGGTACATGATCACAAAGATAAATTTTTAGACCTTTTTCTACAATGTTAAAATTCAAAATATATGGACTGTTTTAATAGTATTTACTTTGCAAGTGTCCCCAAGTCCATGATTTTTGTCAGAGTCAGACACCAGGATGTGCATCGGATTCTGATTCCCATGTCCGCTGGTCTGTGTCCATGCTACACTGTTCTACCTCATTGAAATCATTAGACATTCTTTTTTTTTTTGACCAATAATCATTCGATATTCTTTGTTACCTAGTGGGACCAAATGAA
This sequence comes from Nelumbo lutea, assembly GCF_056320005.1. Taxonomy (NCBI): domain Eukaryota; kingdom Viridiplantae; phylum Streptophyta; class Magnoliopsida; order Proteales; family Nelumbonaceae; genus Nelumbo; species Nelumbo lutea. Next base: position 136,530,851 of record NC_142684.1, on the reverse strand, counting down.
GGATTGAAGGGTCATTCCTACCAGTATTCATAGATGACATGGGATGTAGGTTTTATGATGCATGGAAATGTAAAATCTGGCAGTAAATGATGAGATGAAAAAAAAACACTGTTCTACCTCATTGAAATCATTAGACATTCTTTTTTTTTTTTGACCAATAATCATTCGATATTCTTTGTTACCTAGTGGGACCAAATGAAGGATTGAAGGGTCATTCCTACCAGTATTCATAGATGACATGGGATGTAGGTTTTATGATGCATGGAAATGTAAAATCTGGCAGTAAATGATGAGATGAAAAAAAAAACATTGACGAATAAAAAAGATATGTTTGTAACCTCGTAATCAATAGGAAATTATAAGACCTAAAAAATATAGGGTTATCATTTTAAACTCTTCTTCACTTTTCTAACATTCTCCTTAAACTCACCCTGACTTAGTGATACATCTGGGGTTCAAATCTTGGAAGCAGCCAATCTGTATGTGCAAGGGTAAGGCTGCGCATATCTGTCTCTCCCCAGACCCTGCATTGGCAGGAGCCTCATGCATAGGGCTGCCCTTTTGCCCTTTTAGATACCTTCTTGCCAAGTCAACATTAGTGACCATACCGAAGTGGAGTTGAATAGAGGTGCATGTTGTAATCTTGCAAATGCCATTTTTATTTTAACAGCAAATGTTTGACAAGGGGGTCTCTGGGGGTTATAGAAAAGTCGGAGCAAGTTTAATAGAAATCAGAAAGGGAGAATTTCAGTTAGCAAGCCTAAAATATATTTGAGCCAAACAAACAATGGTAAAAAAGGAAGAACCTCAGAAGCATTTCCCAAGAATCTATAAATTACTGTAATCCTGTACATGTATGCCATAGATTTTTTGCCCATTAAAAAAATCTGTGCAAAACTTGGTCCACAGTCAATTCCTTTGCACCGCTACCACATGCTTAATGGCTTCACAATTAAAAGATTGATTTTACACCTTCTGAATTTAAAACCCCAATTCCTGTTTGAACACCATATTACTTTCACTGTCTTAAATGAAAAATATGCATTTATTTACCTGTGTGCACACAATAAACAAGCCTATCCACTTGCAAATGTCAAAGTTCGATTTTATGAAATCTTTGAATTCATTAAACTCCCCTGTAGGATCTTCTGGAAAATCCTGATGCAGAAGGAAGACATTCCAAACAAGTATCAACATGGCTTATCTTATGGACAAGAGAGACTGTATAGAAAGGAAAACAGGGATTTGTAAAGGAACCATACCTCTTCCCAGTGATTGTTTAGAAAAATATCTGCAGTCACTGCAGCCTCCAGTAGGAGAAGCAAAATGACAAATACCATATACTGTGCCCATTAAGGTCAGCAATAACTGATAATCAGCACAATAAAGCTTTATGAAGTTGAGAGAATTCATGTTTCCTTGAATTTATTAGTACATAAAACAAATTACTTGTCTGTAAATTGCTTTACCATGGAAACAAATGTATATAAAACAGCAGAACAGGCATAAATAGTAGCCTTTCCTTTCAAAAGTTAAATTCTCACTGGACTAACTAAAATAATATAATAACTATTGAAAGATCAAAATTCAAAATAATCAAATATATTCTAACCCTGCATATTAAAATTGGGCAATTTATCCCCATTCCATTACATTCACATCTAGTTTGGACAGTGATCAAACATGAGAACATGACAATTAGATTAATTTAGTTTCTTGCTACTATGTTTCACAACCCTTCAACAAGGACCATGATGAACCAGTTTGACAACAATTAAAAATCGTGGGAAAGACAAAATGTTTCTATTTCATGTGGATCAGATTGGACCACTGTTGATTGTGTGGACAAGGACCGGGATATTTGCAGATTATAAGAACTGGAAAATCTCCAGAAGAATGTTGGATATTTTGAAATATCACAACTATAACATACTTCTTAATTGTACTAATTCTGTTCCTTACTTTTTTAAAAGTTTCCTCATGGATTTCTCCATGTATATGTGTACAAAATTTTGAGAGATTATAATGAAATACATACCATTTTTGATAAAAAAATACACACCATTTTCTCCCTCAAAATTTATGTGAAGAATTCCATTTATCTCATCTCGTTCTTCCAGAGTCCAGACAGATGCCAGGCTTTCAATAGGAAGTCATTGAAGCTTATCAACACTTTTGTAAACCTCAAGATTCCTGGAATTCTCTTATGCTCAAAAAATCCATATAGACTTCATAGTCCATTACTAATTCTCTGATCTCTCAAGTAACATAGTTCCACTTCCAGTTGCATGAACTCAATAAGTGACACGGGAGAAAAAATGGTTTTCAAGAATTAGAAAAAAAAAAGAGAGAAAAGAACAAATAAAAAAGAAAAGAAGGCAGCAGCAACTAGGAAAGATTCCTATGATGAAATTAAATGATATCAAAAGCACTAAATGCAAAACAATATATAAAAGAGAACTCTTGAATGAAACCAGGGATTCATCCAAAAATATCTCCAGTCAAAAGCTTTAAATGTCCATGTGTGGCAATAACATTGGACGTAGTAGTGGGTGCCAGGTCCAAACCTGTTGTAACCGCACCACTTGTGCATACAAGGAAATAAATTATTATTGTCTAATTAGGTATTAGGGCCAAATAACAGGTTCGGCAATGCTGCAGAAACCCATACTCCTTGAAACCAAGTTTGTACCACTAGAAAACCTAGAGAAACAATTAGTTTATAACACTTGTAATTCAAACATATAGGTAGGAAATTCACAAAATCAATTTGACAACCTACAATAATACCTGAAACCAAATTTTATATAACCTCCAAAATTATCAGCATGCATGTTGTAATATTTCAAGAACCAATTAACATGATTCTATGTAGGGGTGGGTGATCATGGGCTAGACCAAGCCAGGCTCTGGGCCTATGCATACATATATGTGTGTATGCTATATACATAGTTACATACTATACAATACAAATTGTGGGCCAGGCCAGGCTGGGCTAGAAATGATAACCCCTAATTCAATGCAATGTTGTACTTATAACTATAGGCTCTCTACCATGTACATAGCGCACATGCAACAGTAAGCAGATTGTAGATCAGTGAACCAAACAAAGCCCTGCTGTTATAAGGTAAAATTTTCAAAGGTCCCAACTGGATACGATTCTAACCTTTGGCAAAAAGATTACTGCCAAATATTCCGATTTTTAAGATAGAGATGTAAGGTAATCAGATTTAGAGCTTTAGACATTATCTTCATTCAGGAAATGACCATTCACAAAATGGTAAATACCAGAGCTTGTTGAGATCTTGAAGTGATAATTTAGACAAGGCAAAATGACCTATATAGTAAACACAACTAAAGAAGCATAATTTCCTAATCAGAACAGAATAATGGAACTAAACACAGTTCAGAGAAGCAAGCTAGTATTTTCAGCATTTAATGGATAAAACAACTAATTCAAAATAAAAGAAAAAGAAAAAGGATACACAACAAAGGCAATGGCCATTTGCGGTCTCTGCAGCAATATGACCAGAACATGTGAGCACGCACAAGGTGATTCCAATGCCAAGAAAAGCATAGATAAACCTGCAGTTTTTGAGAGAAAATTTTCAGATTGACTTAATATTACAAATAGATAAAGCATTTGAGGAAAAGAAAGTGCAGAAAATGAAGAAAGCTAGTAATTTTCAGCAGAAGAATACCAAATCAAATAAATCAACATCTGCTCGGAGCTAAGACTACATGCACAGCCTGAACGACGGTATAGCATACTTCTACTATTTTGGGACAAAGAAACTAGAATGGCCTACTTTCCTTTTAATCAACCAGCAACTGAAGAATAATTTATCTATTCCCTTTAAAATCTGAGAAAGATGGTCGCTGGGATAAAATGCAACTCATTAAAGAAACAGAAAGCAGAAATTGCATATAAGCATCCAAAAGCAACCAATTCCTAAGTCCTAAAAGGAATGAATTAATAAATTCACTTTCCTTAAATCAAGCAGCATTCCAGTTACAAAGATAAAATCCAGACACGGCGAGAAAGGCAGAAAGAAGATTGCTTAATGGAAAGATGCTTTACCATGGAGGAGAATTGGAGTCCCCAAGAGAAAGCCCACCCATGTGCTTATGCCAAACCCTAATCATCCACAGAGAGTACAAGATCATTGCTATTCCAACCATCCCAATAACGGAGTTTGCGATTTTGAGGAGAGATTGGAGGCAACTCCTTATGATACTCCCCATCGATGCTAAACCTCTCAAGTCTCAATCACACCTGCAGAAGCCCTAGTTTTTTTTTGAAGAAGAAGAAGAAGAAAGAAAAAGAAAAAACAAGAAACCCAGAGAAAGGAGAGACAGGGAATCACTACTCCACCATCAAAACCTCTGCCTTTTAATGGATTCAGAAACTGATAAAATCTGTGGTTGAGAATTTGGTGTTTAAGCAAAAAAAGGATTCAAAAGAAATAGATCGTTTTTTAGTTTTTCTAGATGATTGAATGATTACAGAACAGCAAGAAAAGCAGAAGAAACTTGGAAAGATTTTTAACAAGTAGCTAAGAATAAATCATCGAAGATTTTATTCTTTAAATTACAGATTCTTTAGACGCCAAAATATTCAAACCAAAAAAAATATACTCAAAAAAAATGGAATAGAATTTAGAATTTATTTTCTATCACTGGCTGTCATGGCCGCCTAGCTGGCATGATTCATACAAGTAACCGGATTTAGTCAGTATGCAAAGCCCGTTGCATTGGGAATATTTCCGTAATTGTGCCATTAAGATTTAAAAAAAAAAAGATTTTTATCTACCAAAATAGCTTTTGACAATCTTCAGATTTTTAGTATTCATTTGAAACCACATCATTTTGTACACACCATCACTGTACAAAACGCTGTATATACAGCGTAAGAATATTTAGGCCCAAAGTATAGTTAGGGTGGGTGCCGGATCGGAATTGATGCTAATTCATGGATAGGCTTTAGTGTATAAAGTGTAGATTTTTGACATTTTGAATATGGGTAATTGTGAAAAAGTCGTCATGAGTTTTTTGCGTTTCTCTTAAACTCGCCATAATTTTTTAAAATGTCTAAAATTCATCATGTCACTAATTTGACATTAAAAAGACTAACGACTATTAATATATTACCATTTTAACCTTCATAAAAATATAAAATATATACATATATTTTAGGATTTAGACATGTAAAAAATGAAAAAGTTCAAAAAATATTTTCAAATATAAAATACATAAAAACACAAAAATTGTAAAAATATAAAAAAATTATAGAAATTGCACACAAAATAAAAATTATTTTCAGATTATAGATATAGAAATTGAAAAGCAAAATCATAAAATAAAAATTTTAGAAAAAACACAAAAAATTATAGAAAAACACAAATTGCAAATAAATAACAAAAAATATAGGAAACTTTATAGATGATAGAAAATAGAAAATGTAAAAAAAACAAATTATAAAAAACATTAGAAATTATAACAAAACACTAAAAATGTAAAAAGAAAAAGAAAATTGAAAAATGAAAAAGACCATTTTCCTCTAACTCACCATTCAAGGGTGATTTGGTCATAAAAATTGTTATTTATGCTGACGTGGACACCTCTATTAAGAAACATTGACGGTGCACTAACGGAAGGTGAGTTTTGGAAAATAAAAGCTTACTGACATGGTGAGTTTTAGAATATATATATATATATATATTTCGAGTCGACTCACAAGCCGAGCTCTAGTAGGCTCGAGCTCGGCTCATTTAATTTAATAATCGAGCCACTGAATTGGGCTCAAGCTCGGTTGAAACCGAGCTCAAGTAGCTCGTAAAAAGCCTGGCTTGTTGCCACCCCTAACCACAACTACAATAGCCCAGAAGGCGCTAAACCAATGCTACAAAAACACCCACAACGAGTTCATAACTCAACACAGATTTGTAATAAGCTCAAAGCTTGTACAGACTTGCGATGAGCTCAAAGCCTGTACGAGCTTGTGATGAGCTCAAGGTCACCATAGACCTGCGATGAACTCAAAGGCATAGTACCGAGGATGAACTCGAAATCGCCATGGATCTGTAATGATCCCAAAGCCATCGCGAGCCTACAATGAGCTCAAAGCCATCACAAACCTGTGATAAGCTCAAAGCCATCGCAAATTAGTGACAAATGAAAAAATACGACAATTGGCCGATGTCACTCATGACAAGACACCTAGTAGGATTAAGAGAGATACGTAAAACTAGCACCGACATCATCCACGCCATGTCAGTTTAGGATACCTATAAAAGGAAGTAGCATACATGTATTATGAGAATCCTCAAACAAAAGGAACCTCGTCCTGGAGAGATCTCATGAGGCACCTAGCGAAACCTTAGTAGTGTCCCCCTGGCAAATGACACCGAATCAAAGATTTCATTTCCAAGTGGGAATCAAACTCTTTTGACTCCTTCCTTTTAGGACCTCGGGATCTCTCCATATAAAAGAAGACGTGAATCATAATGAACATACGACTCTCTATCAATAGAAGCCTTAGCCTACCCTTTGCTTCCAGCCTTCCTTCGTCCTTCAAAGAGACCACCGCACGTAGCCTTACCACACCACTCACATTAGAATCTCTGGTTATCCCTTGATCACAAAGGATGGTCGTCCGTAGGATCAATCTTTCTATTTTTTCCCTATTCCGAAAGAGCAATCCAATGAACACGGAAACATCAACCCAGAAGTCGGAGACTAGATTGATTAGGAGTTCGCCGAACAGGCTGACATTGAAATCTTATCCAATAAAGTATATGACTTTGAGGATTGTTTCGACCAGCTGGAGCAGATGCAGGTTGAGATGAGAAACACCCTACAAATGCTTCTCCAAAGGACATCGGCAACCGAGCATTCCCCATTTACCCCTGTTGGCCCTTTTGCATTTGTTCCTGTTAACCACCCTGTGAAGTTGAACCCCAGTATAAACGAGCATCCTCCTAGAACCAACCCCGTGCCTACGCAAGACCCGACACAAAAAACTCATTTCTCCGCCATCAAACAACCCCATGTAGTCCCACAAGACAACATGGTGACAGAGGCACCCATAGCTGCATCAAATTGAAAGAATATGTCCAGGGATTAATGGAAGAAAGCCACAACAAAGCCCAACCCGCACTTGTACTCCAAAAACCCTATTCTAACCGCATCTTATACAAACCATACCCCTCTGGCTACGTTCCACCGTAGTAGTGGCCTCAGTACGACGGGCAAAAGGGAAGCCCGCAAGAACATGTTAACAAAATTGAAGATGCTGTGGGATCATTTGCCTTGGACGGAGATTGAGAGAGTTCTCCAAGTCTTTGACCGGACTGGCATACATGTGGTTCGTCAATCTGACCGCGGGGAGTATAAACTCGTGGGCAAAGTTGGCGAAAAAGTTCCTTTCCAAATGATTCACCTTGGAGCGGAGTTTGATGATGGCAGACCTATGCAACATAGAGTAGCGTGCCAGGGAGGACCTCTTGGCTTATGTCACGAGGTTCTAGAAATTAACTCATTCAGTCTTCGATGATCACATGACATAGAAGAGCTTCATTGAGAAATGCATGCAAGGAGTGCACACAGCCTACAGAATAGGCATAAAAAATATTGATGTTGAGACCTTTAGTCAGCTGTGGAAGTGTGTAGAAAGAACAACATGCATTGTCATAAATACCACACCTCATTCAGTCCTAGTAGCATCACCGTATACAAGAAACGAAGCGTACACCATCGACTGAAGGCTTCAGAGCACTAGGGGGCCTAACCAGGGACCTTATTATCATGGCAACAAGTAGAATCGACGAAATGGCCCACTACCTCCACCCGTCCCCCCTTTCACCTGTAGAAAAAGTGAAGTGATCATGATAATGAACAAGTTGGTGGAGGAGCATGTAATCAGCTTGCCACCACCACCACTCGGAGTTGACCCAAAGAAAGAAAGGCATAGGGGAGGTGGTGCTATTACCACCAGTCACCAAACCACGATCTGATGGACTGTTTTACCCTTCGATGGTTGTTCGTGCAGAAAGTGGAACTGGATGATTTTGTCTAAAGGAAGTCAAACCAAATAGAAACCAACCCCCTCCCCACAACATCCCTAAGGAGGCAATATCAATGTAGTAGGAACATCAAGAAGCGACCGTCATGTTGATCTAGCGGTTCGAGCAAAGTCTAGATCTACAACAGTTCCTCATTAAGCAAGGAGCTAGCGCTACAATACGGTGACTTACCATCAAGGCGCTAGCAGAGGTGTTCAGGAGGATGCTCGAGCCTCAGCGCATGGACAAGTCCCATGTGGATTTCACCCCAAACGATATGCTAGCCACAGACCCCAACCACAACCGGCCCTTGTACATCATGGCCAAAATAGGGGGATATGAGATGCGGTGCTCGTTGATCGATCAAGGAAGCTCTGTAAACCTGATCTTCCTCCACACCTTGAAGCTGATGAACATATAGAAGGAAACCGTTAAAGGGCTGCCCATGGAACTTATTGACTTTAATGGTAATGCATTCATCATAGAGGGGTCAATTGAGCAGTCGGTGGCTATTGGACCATTCTACATCAACTAGGAATTCCAAGTGATTTATGGTAAAATAGCATATCATGCCTTGTTGGGGTGATTGTTGATACACAACTTGGCACTGGTCTCATCCACATATCACCAATGCATAAAGGCCAAGCATAGAGGTTGCATTGTCAGAATCCCATCCACTCGTGTCCCCTTCGACAGAACGGAGACCCATCTCCACGAAGCAATCTATTACACAGAGCTCACCGAGTGGTGTGTCCAGAAGCATGTTGTTAACCACTTCGGAACACCAGTTTTAATATTTATAAATTTCTCCATCTCTCATAACAATTATAAACATAGTAAATGGTGAGAATAGGTCGTATCCACAGGGAAACGAGGGACAAATCGTTACAAACTTTAATTCGAATAAAAGAACACAAAGGGAAGTTGCAAAAACACAAAACTTTAATTAATTAAATTGGAATTCATTAAAAGTAAAATTCGAACACTGCTAAAAGTGAAAAGTGCAGAAAAATAAAGAAATAACAGAAATAAATAAATAAAAGAAACTAATTAAAAAGTCTATAATTCGATCAGAGGTAGTAGTCTTCGGATCTCTCCTTTGACTCTCGAACTTCTCGAGCTAGGCCTTCCATCTTACGTGGCCGAATTCTAGATCTGCAGAAAAGAAAATGAAAATTAATCTAGATAAAAGTAAATTATAGAAAGGAAAAAAGCAAAACTGGAAATGAAAGAACATAAATTAAAATTAAAGCTAAAGAAATTGGTTGGGATCCGAATCCAAAAGTGGCAGTAGTGGCTTTGGCGAATTGCAAGCAGGAACCCCTCCTCTTGCCAGGGCGTTCGCCTCTTCCTCTACCCTTGAACTTCTCAAGATCAACCTTCCATCTTAACTGGGGGCAGAATCAAACCCCTTCTCAAGAGCCCTTGGGTCCTTTTTATAGAGAAATGTGATTAAAACTGGGATTAGAGAGAAAGAGGGGGGTGGGAGCTGGGTTTTAGCAAAAATATGAGTGCCCTAGGGTTTAGAATGAAGGGTTAGGATGGTTCTAAGGTGATCCTAAGGCTAAGAAGAGAAGGGAAGGGCACCCAATATTATGTAGGGTTGAGATTTGGGTGCCAAAAATTGGATGGTGGAAATTTAGGCGCCTGGGATTGAAATGTGGAGATTAAAAGGAGTGGGTGGCGCCCTAGAGTGGATGGCTGAGATAGAGAATGGAATAGAAGGCTGAGATCTAGTGGCTAGGGGTTGAATGGTGAGGATTAGAAGTTAGGTGGCACCCTAGGGTTAGAAAGCTAAAAGGAGAGTGCCCTAGAATGAATGGTGGAGATTTAGCAGTTAGGGGCGGCTAGGGTTTGTTAAGGATGAAAAGAATGAGTTAGAAGGCGCCCTAGGGTTTGCTAAGGAGATGGGAGAATGCTAATACAATAGGAGGGGCGCCATTCTGGGCTTAGCAGATAGGAGGCACCCTCCTGTGTTAAGTTTTTCACAAAAACACCCCCTCTCTTATCTAGACTTCACACCAGCTTCCCAAAAACTGCATTTCAACCATGAAACTTTCCTAGTTTTCTACAAGATTTGCGCAGAAACCCTCAGAGGTCACAGTGTTGAATTTAACTGGGAAAAGGGCACATTTTGATTATTCTAAGGCCTAAAATACTCCTAAAATGATGCCCTTAAGGCATCAAAATACAGAGTTATCACACCCCAACTTATCCATTGTTAGTCCCTTAGCAATGCAGTTATTCCCATTGCAAGGTCATCCCTGACAAAATTAGCCAAGCATCCTAATTCTAGAATTTTCAAACTTTGTATAGACCGGTATTAGGCTTAAGGGGTAAAACTGTCTTGCTTTGAACATTACAGAAACTTGGCTTAAAAATCTTATATACCCTTCCATTTGCAGACCGTCTCGATAAGGTGAGATTGATTTTTAAAATCAAATGGGTATTCTTCTTATCATTTCTAACAATGGATTTCTACCCCTGAACTTGATATACACATTTATTTTTATTGCTACCTTCCATCGTTTGACGCGAATCTCAACACTTGCCTTAGGTGAAGAGACCCGGTTACTAAGTGTTAAGTGAGTGTCTTTGGCATTCCCTTTTCCGTTTGACTCGAATCTCGACACTTAACTTAGGTGAAGAGACCCGATTACTAAGTCTAGGGTGTCCATTGACCTTTTATTCTCTCTCTCTCTCTCTCTCTCTCTCTCTCTCTCTTTTGTAGAAACACTATTCAGGGTAGTCCATAGTCTCTAACAATTTTGAAAAATTTTTTGTCTAATTTCTCAATCTTTCTCTTTTATCCTGTCAAGGGCAAACTTGGGAGTATTTTCCAATTTCTAAATGGTTTCGATAATATTCAAATAAGATTAATTTTGACTCCTACCACTTGCTACCAATTTCTACAAAATTCAATATTCTTTTATCAATTTCCTCAACTTTTTCTATTTGGGAATCTCTTTTGATGAAAAAAAAATCTTAGTAAAATTTTTAGTTCTGTGTTTTTAAAGGCTTAGTTTTTCATTTTTTTTTTCAAATTTTCTCTCTCTCTCTCTCTCTCTCTCTCTCTCTCTTTCCTCATCCCCCAACTTAAGGGCCATTGTCCCCAATGGCATGACTAGAATGATGCAAAAAGGACTTAGGCTAAAGGAAACCATGAACAGGCTTTCCCTAAGGGGTTCAAAGTCTGCCAGTTGGTCTCGAATCAAGAAAAGAAACAAAAACTCTAATCCTACAGACAATTGGAAACTACGTTGGGTTGCCTCTCAACCAGCGCTAAGTTTAACATCTTCAGCCAGACACATTCACGCACTTCTCTCATCTACACTCCCAGACTCGCTTTTTTCTTCACATAGGCAGGGCTCAGATTGGGCTAACCAAGGGGTAGACAAGGCATCTAAAAGATTATCCACTATATCTACCATGAGCTCATCTTCCCCTAGGTTTGGATACTTAGTGGTACTAAATAAATTTTAGACTTTCTACTCCCCAAATGAAATGTCCATTTCTCCTGATTTACAGTTCCTCGATTAGGGTCATGTCTAGGACGATAAAATCCACTGGGAAGTAACAATCCTCTATCCTGACAATGGCGTCCTCAATAATAACTCGAGGAGTCTTGGCTGATCGATCAGCGAGTTGTAGAATTATCGGGGTAGGTTTTAACTCGTCGATCCTGAACCTGTCATAAATAATATAAGGAAGCAGATTTACACTAGCCCCAAGATCCAATAGGGCTCGATTGAAAGTGATTTTGTAGATGACACAGCTTATGAGAGGAGCACCAGGGTCTTTAATTTTCTAGGGAAGTTTGTTTAGGAGATCTGTACTAACATCTGTCGAGAGCATCACCTTTTGTGGGGCCAATCGTGGCTCCCTCTTTTGAGTGCATAGCTCTTTCAAGAACTTGGCATAGGCCAGGACATGTTGGATCGCATCAAGGATAGGGATGTTAATATGTACTTGCTTGAATAACTCCCTGATCTCCTCATTGCAAGTCTCTTTCGTCTTTTGCAGCAGCCCGACTGTGAGTGTGGTTGGAAAAGGAACTACAGGTTGGTTCACTATAGGCTCTTCTTTTAAAATTTCCTTTCCTTTTTCTCCCCCCCCCCCAACTTATGGTTTTCTTGCTCCTTTTCTTCTCCACTAATGTTTTCAACTTTCTTTTTCTCATATGAGTCCTCTAAAATCCTCCCACTCCTTAAGGTTGTAATAGCTTTGGTATTTTCAAACTGATAGTTCTTAGGAGGTGGTTGAATTTGCTATGTAGGAAAACGCGGTGGCTGATTTCTAAGATTCGCAACCGGTTGATTTGGTAGTTGCCCTACTTCTCTCATCACCTTGGCTTCGGCTAGTTGTCCTATTTGACTCTCTAATCTATCGATGGACTGCTACTAATTTAGAATCAGATGCTGAAACTGCATGAATTGGTCATCAACTGTATGGGTCTGAGGAAGTTGTAGGTAAGCCTGATAAGGTTGGACCGGCCTAGGGTACATCTGCTGGAATTGACTCTACACTTATGGTCTCTGAAATTGCTGGGCCATGGGGTTAGACGGGTGGTACTGCTGGGACTGTGTGTAGGTTTGACATGACTGAGCCGGTTTAGTCCCAGGGTAATCATTGTACTCCTAGTGACTCTAGGCTTTAGACCATTGAGAGTGCATATCTAGCAAGGTGGTTTCTTGGGCTTGGGCCCTATAAGTGAAGTTGGGCTGATTTTCCCACCTAGGGTTATATGGGCAAAAGAATGGGTTAGCATTGGATTGGAAAAATCCGTTGGCCGCATGTACTTGGTCTAGCATGACTGGTTGACATGGGCCCGCCACAGGGCACTAGCTAACATGATGGGCCGGACTTGCACAGATGGAACATGTTGGATAGGATGACGGGGTTGGGTATGGGCCACTTTGTTGACAAAATGCAAGGACTTGATCAAGTCTTTGGGCCATCCCATTAATCTTGTCCAGTTGTTGAGACACATGGTTCCAATCTATCTGTGGCTCAGGTTGGAAGTAGTTTCCCATTCCACAAACTCCAGTTATTGAATTCATTTTATCATATTTTGTTTTAACCACCCTTTTTCTTCTTCCTTTTTTTTGAAATTTGAAAAATTGAATTTTAATTTCAAATTTAGATTTTAAAATTTAAATTCTGCAATTTAAACTCAAAATTGAATTTTAAAATTTTTAATTTTCTTTTTTTTTTCTTTTTTTTTTGAAATTTGAAATTTGAAATTTAAATTCAAATTTAGAACTATGAAGCTAACGGAAAAGAATTATTCACACATGGAACAACAGTGTCTAGCATTAGTCATCGCTACACAAAAGTTCAAAAACTACATCCTAGGCCAGAAGGTGAAGCTAATCGCAATAAGTGATCCAATTAAATACTTCATCGACAAACCCCCACTTTCTGGGAGACTTGTGAAATGGATGATGCAGTTGAGTGAATACAACATCAAGTACACCCAACCAAAAGCAATTAAATGCCAAGTAATCGTAGATATCCTAGATGCCTTCCCCACTAATGATAATTTCCCCATCTTTAAAGAGGTACCCAGAGAACTTTCCATTATCGCAATAGTAGAAGATGTAAAATGGACCTTAACATTTGATGACAGTAGTACAAATTCCTCCACAGGAGCCAGAGTCACATTAACTTTGCCTATTGGAGAAACATCAACCTATTCATTTAAACTATAATTCCCCTGATCGCACAACATCGTAGAGTATGAAGCATTAGTGTTAGGTCCAATGGTAGCAAAGGACTCCGGGGCAAAGAAGGTAAAGGTAATAGAGGATTCCAAATTAGTGATTGGACAAATGGAGGGCAACACAACAGTAGAAGAGTTGACAATTCTACCTTATAGAACATTGATCCAGAGGTTGACCAAAGACCTGGAGATAACCTATGAGCACTAGAATAGAGCCAAAAAATAGGTATGTTGATGCACTAGCCACCTTAGGATTTAAAATACAACCGAGTGAGAGCCCAATCAACATAACAATATAGATGCAGTGTGAGCCATCAATAGAAAGATTGGGGCACTGGGTTGAGACAAAGGGTGATGTTAAAGAAGATTGGAGGTACAATATAATATAGAAATTGAGTAACCCGGCGGTGGCGATGCAAGATGGCAAGATCCTTCGGAGGTTCCAACTGGTGAATGGGATGTTATACTACAAAATGGCAGATGGAGTAAGGGTAAGGTGCCTAGGGCCCAAGGAAGCAGTAATGGTCCTGATTCCTGAACGAAGCTCACAAAACCTATTGTGGAGATGTGATGACAACACTTTATAAGAGGCTGCAAAGGTTGGGATACTACTAGCCAGAGATGAAAGCAGATTTGGCCAAGATACAAAACGACTGTGAGAGATGTATACTAGAGGCAGATAAAAATGAATGTCTCACAGTGGGTGATGTGGATTGGCGAGATATGTATATAGATTACATCCAGAACAGTATCACACCAGTCAACCCAATCTTGTGAAGAAAACTTCTAACCAAACCCAAAAGGTTTTACCTACAAGACAGAGTGTTGTACAAAAAATCCTACACAGGGAAACCTTTGCACTGTCTAGTCAGTGAGGAAAAAAAAGAAGCACTAGATGCAGTCCATAGCTCTGAACAAACCCCACACCAAGGACAAATGGCCCTGCATAACAATATCTTGCACTTAGGTTTCTACTAGCCAACAATGCTAGAAGATACTTAAAAGCATGTATGTAGGTGCCACAAATGCTATGTACATGGTGAGCGGATACATCGACCAACCAATGACCTCCACCCTGTCATCACACTCTAGCCTTTCAACACCTGGTGGGGTAGACTTGAAAGGCAAGATACACCCGCCCTCCAGAGGTTATTGCTTCATCATTGTGCCCATAGATTACTTTACAAAATGGGTGGAGACCATACCTTTGAGAAGAATTTATGTAGAGAACATTGTGAATTTCTTAAGGAAACACATAGTCCATCGATTTGGAGTCCCGATGAGGATACTCACGGACAATGGATTATCTATCAAGAACTAGGAAGTCCGAGACTTATCAGGACAATATGAGGCATGGATGGGAACATCAACAACCTATTACCCATAGGGGAATGGGTAGGTAGAGGCAACTAACAAAACCTTGTTGAAGATGGTAAGCAATATGGTAGTTGAGAACCAAAAAGACTGGGCCAATAAGTTGCTTGAAACACTTTGGGCTAATCACAAAACAATTAGGAAAAGCACACGGGCAACTCCATACTCTCTAGTTTATGGCTAGGAAGTAGTCCAACCGATAGAAATACAAACAGTGTCCGCTAGAGCAGCTTACACAATGGAAAAGCGTTTTTAGACAGACGAGATGAACCAGATGCTTAGCGATAAATTAGAATGCATAGAGGAAGCCTGAGAAAAATGACTTCACCAGCAAATTAAATACAAACAACTATGGCTTCCAACTTCAATACATTAGTAAAGCCTTGAAAGTTCAAAGAATGCGACAAGGTACTTAAGACAACACTCTATGTAAGACAAGGTAAATCAACTAGAAAGTTTGCCGCTAACTGGGTTGGACCATATGTGATCCAGGAAGCTCACCTGACTGGGTATTATATACTAAAAGATATAAACACAAATGAACAAGATGAAATAGTGAATGGTTACTAGTTAAAATTATATAATGAATGACATGTAATTTTTTTGTCTTATTATATTATATTCCTTTTGTATATGAGATTGATGAATTATATTATGTTCCTCTTGTACATGTGACTGATTTCAAATAATTGAATTATACAATGTTCCCTTTGCAATTGTGTGATTACTGTTTGGTTTATCTTGATTTACTAACCATGTCATATGCCCTGGCAACCCTGGGAAGGCCTTAGCTACCCCAGGAGCGATGCCATATGCCCTGACAACCCCAAGAACGATGTCATATGCCCTGACAACCTTGAGAAGGACTGAGCAGCCCGAGGAAGGCCTTGGCAACCCCAAGTGTGATTACATACCCTAGCAACCCCAAGAAGGCCTTGGCAACTCCAAGTGCGATTACATACCCTAGCAACCCTTGGAAGGCCTTGGCAACCCTAAGTACAACTACATACCCTGGCAACCCCAAGAAAGCCTTGGCAACCCCAAGTGCGATTACATACCCTGGCAACACCCAAGAAGGCCTTGGAAAGTCTAAGTGTGATGACATATCCCAGAACCCCAAATGTGAAAACATACCCTATAAATCCCAAGAAAATGTTGATATTCCCAAGTGCGATGACATAGCCTAGCAAACCTAGGAAGGTTGTAGCAGCCCGAGGACTCTGGCAACCCCATATGCGATGACACACTCCATGGCTACACTAGGAATGATGATATATAGCATAGAACTTGGTATTTCCAAATGCGAAGACATAGCCTAACCACAACAAGCACACCCGTAATTGTAATGAGCAATTTACATACCCCGGAACAACCCTGGCACCGGTTGCCAACAACGCAGGTGGAAACACAGAAATTCCTAATCACAAGCTTAGATAACTCCAAGAACAACTAAACAACAATAATCGAGGCGGTAACAAGATGACAACCCGCCACTCACACACAAAACATCATCCCTCTAACTAATCATAGCCTGCTATAGCATCATATATCATAATCAACACAAACACCTCATCACAATGATGAAATTGCAATGACTTGAAGAATTAAATACGATAAGGCTTTCTAATGCTTCAAGCAACACCAGATTATTATCAACACCAATTAGGCACTCTGGTGCTCCATAAGTTATGGCCTCACAGTCAAGGCACAAACCCAGAGTAACGATTAGGCACAAATAATTGCCCAAAGTAGGCCAATGGGGGCTCAGGCCACAACCTAAGAAGATAATAACACCAATTAATAAGCCTACCATGGGCCTACTAATAATACATTCACCACAATAGTTCCCATGTAAGTAGAAACCCATCGCATATAGCCCAAGAGGGCAACAACTATCATAGAATCAAAATAAAGGGAAAAGTAACCAAAATACATTAATCGAATAACAAAGGATGCTCACAGAAATTATGAATATCATTCTTTTCATCAGTTTTTTTTTTTTTTTTTACAATATAAATGTAGAAACATTCTACTTGTCGAACCACTCCTTCCTCATTAAAGTTATTTTCTCCAAACTTTGTCATTGTGTTTGGATGTCTATAATCTCTTGCCCCTCCTCCCGAAGCTGCAATAATACCTATTGTCGAGCAGTTTCATCAATTATAGCCTTTAGTTTCTCTTTGGTCTTGGTGATACATGCCTGAACAACCTTCAGGCAATTGCGGAGGTCACTAGAGGCTTGCATAGTTAGCGGGATGGACTCTTTATGACCTGCCTTCCAGAAGACATGCACCATATGAGCCACCCTCTCCTCAATTCGGCCCATGTTGAATTACAACAAATGATGCACATGTCATCAACCACTACTCAAACAAAGGCTATGAGAGCTTGTCTATAGACTGGGACATGATGGAGTTCATCTAACCCACCACAATATTCAAAGAAGC
The DNA here is from genome assembly GCF_056320005.1 of Nelumbo lutea. Classification (NCBI taxonomy): domain Eukaryota; kingdom Viridiplantae; phylum Streptophyta; class Magnoliopsida; order Proteales; family Nelumbonaceae; genus Nelumbo; species Nelumbo lutea. Next base: position 136,513,245 of record NC_142684.1, on the reverse strand, counting down.
ACTCATGACCACAGGCAGGAACTCAGCAGTAGGCAACCACCCCTTCTGAATGATTAGGGATGTCGTGTTATCCATAGTATGTGATACGACAATCTGCTCTCGCTTATGGACCCTTTGAACCATGACTGGATCAGACACCGAGAAGCCAACAAGCACAAGCTCCTCCCTCTCATACTGATCCTTCAACTCTTGGCGCAATATTTCAAGTTCATCAGCGAGAGATAAATCCCCTGGCTATGCAACTAACTCAGTAACCTCCACTTGAACTGACTCAAACACAACCTCTGGATGGTCAGGAGGCTCCACAGCATCTTCGGACGATGAGAGTTGTACTGCTAGAACATCTTCGTGAACATCAAATGCTCCATGATCAGTAGGTGTGGTCTCCTGCTCATGCTCAGACTCGCCCAACAAATCCATGGGGGGCTACTCAAGCTCTACAACAAAAGGCTCTTGCTCTTGCTCACGATCAACAGATACGACATCCCCGTTATGAGCAACAACTGTATCACCCACGTTGGGCGATTGCTCCTTGGGTGACTCTCACCCTTCGACAGGAGGCTGAGGAGATTTCAAATCCTCCATTAAATGCCTAATCATAGGCATCACAAGCACACTAGCCAAATCGACATCGCACACTCCCTGTGGCAAAATGAACAAGGCATCATGAACAAATTAAAAAAAAAAACAACAACATATCAAAGGATTGAACATACAACCTACTTACACAGACCTCTTTATTAACAATGCTCTTAGGTGGCACTTGAGTGGAAACAAACTCAGGGCAATCTTTCCCAACTTTCACCTATTTCAACACAAAAGACTGCAACCGCACATTTAGTCCAGGAAGATAAGAAAATACTAATCGAAACACATATTGAATAAAAAACCAAGCACGCTCACAAATTCTAAAACCTACAACTCCTTTCTCCGAATGTAAGGATTGATTTTCTTCACTTGTCCATTGGTAACAGGAATTGTGACAATGGTAGTAGGAGCAACTAGAACTGCTGATTGTACCAACTTCGCGACAGTCTTCTCCCCCACTTTAGGCGAAGGATCTGGGAGATCCTGAACAACATCCCCAGAAAGTTCCTGTGAAACACCCTTGTCAGCAACAACCTTTTCTTCTTCTGCTTGGGGCACTATGACATTAGATATGGTCACCAGATCATTGATGGGCCATGGTACCATGGGCCAAAAAGAACGAGCGATCTTTGCCGCTCTACGCTTCTTATATACAACAGGGTGACTACTCTCACCCTCCTCAACAACAGGCCACTTGCCCTTGCAGTCAATGCCCAAAGGCCCCTACTCTTCCACAGCCACCTAGGCTACCCGGGGACCACTAATTTCCAAAAGGGCCTCTCCAGCTTGCTCAACCACATAACCTGGTGGTGGCCATTACATGTCGGGGGCGAGGCTTAGTCACCATGAACGTTTGCAACCCTCCAAGAAGAGCACATAAATGGCCCAAGAGAAGGGAACCATGAACTTCTACATGCCTAAAGTCGACCAGCGGAAAACGAGTGATACTAGGGAATGCTAGGCCGTGATGACGCTACCATAAAACCTCTTCACCCCCTGACTTTAGAAACTACGAACCCATGTCATCATATCCAAAAATAACGAAGGATATGATCAGGACGATATGTCATAACTTGTGCTTCTCCAGCACGACCGAGCTGAGATAAGTGACCACACTAGGTCACAAAATCAGGTGCACAACACGAATGATGGGGTTCTCAACATCCACAACACACTGCTGGTCACCTCCCTCAGGTACATTAACCCCAATGCAGAACGACATGGTGTGACAGACTAGCTGAGAATACGGGCGCAAGACAAAACTATCCAAAATAGAAAACCTAAGTTCAACCTCGGTGACCCCAAACTGCTTGCCCCTCTTGGCGCCGAGCCACAGCTTCTCATGATAGACATTAAGAGACACATCCTTTATTTGGTCACCCTCTAGAGTCACCATGTTGACAGGCAGGCGGGACAATCGATGAGGAGTGACACTCAACTGAAAGTGTTCACAAATGTACATAAATAAGAATGGGGCAAAAACATAAGATGAGCGATGCTTGCAACTCAGGTCCATGATCTGGTGGACTGTGTCATTCACTTGGTCGTAGAGATAGCCAAGGAACATGGACGCTAAAGGTAGTTGATGACCGCCGACTGCCAAAACAAAGAGAGGAACCAAAACTGTACGGAGACCATAGTCGGGATTGCTAGGGAACAAGAACCATGATACACCATAGAGGATAAGAGCCGCAAGGTGGCACTGGTTGTCGGCCTTTCGAACCATAACATCAATAGAACTCTTGCCTTCAAACCAGAAAGAAATCCAGGCATCAAGAGGCCACTTCCCATAAGCAGTAGACTCGTCGATTTCCTTAAAAATATTAATCTCTTCCACCAATTCTACATACAACTTGACAAGAGTGTTGGGGATAGACTCAGTGTATTGGAGATGTTGGGAAAAAACAACACCACCCAACAAAAGTGCAAGTAGGGCGGCGACATCCTCCATAATGATGCCAAACTCGCTGAAGGCACCAACAAAGGTATGTGTCCGATAGCACCAGTGGGTGAGGAGCAACATCATGTAACTAACTCCTTTTCTGCCGGGGAGGTTCAAAAAGCAGTCCACGAACTGAAGAAGTCCAGCGCTGTGGAGCAATCAACAATACATAGGGTTCTCTAGTATGAAATGCACCCATGCCAATTAGTTTAGTGGTGACTTGGAAGCGTTTGTCTTCGGTTCATGGAATAAAGGACATGATGCGCTCTACACGACTATACAAACACATTAGCTCCTTCACTTCCACTGTGTCATATTCACCGTCCTTCCCCCGAGACACCAGCATTGGAGGCCAAAAACCGCTCCCACCATCAACCATTTTTGTAGAATCATACTTAGAGAGTAGCTCGGCGGTGTCAACATTCCTCACGAAATCTAGGAAACGACATTCAGACTTCACAACCTTCTTTTGACCACAAGGAGCCATTGATAAAAAATAATGGAAGAATCGAAAGAGGAGAAGGTTAATAGGGAAACAAAAGGAGAAAATGAACACACACAAAGGCACTAACAGGACTCAAACAAGAAAGCAAAGGCAAGCATAACAAGGGACTGAATGACATCATTTTATAGAAATTTCACACGAGCCTAGTAGCCCAAATGGCATCGTGGTAGACTGAATGAATTGATTATCCGTCATCCACTATTGCACAGTCGAAAAATTGGTTGTTACAATTCCATTGTTGCCCGAAAGGGTGGGACACCCAACAGACAAATCTAAATCAGTGTCACATCATGAAGCGCCAACTCAATTAGGTAACCTTCAATCTTGACGTTCACATGACCCATTACACATGAATGCAAATCGACAGTTATATGTGAAGCATGATGAAGAACATGCCACACACATAGTGGTCGACCATATGCCATAACACAACAAAAGAAGAGGAAGGGACAGACTACCCTCCAACAAACCTCCCAAGAAACCAAAGCACATTGAGCCAAGCATGCTTACCAACACATAGGGAGTCTAAAAACCTTGCCCAGACAATTGAAATGCCTAAAGTATTTCCTGATAGAAAATGCTCTACTAAAAAGACAGGGGGATGAAAATCAAACCATAGCCACAACTATCTTTGGCAAAGCACTTCCTATCAAAAAACAAGGGGGCTAAAAATAAAATCATAGCCACAACTACCCCTGAGAAAGAACCTCTTGTCAAGAAACAGAGGGGACTGGAAATCAAAACACTAGTTAGAAACTATCTTTTAACAAACTACTTCCTATCGAGAAGCAGGGAGGGTGAAAACTTCACCAAAAGATCAAAATACTGAAATGCTCCTCGATAGAAAGCACTCCATCAAAAGACAGGGGGCTGCATATACCAAAGCAATTGACCCCAATAATCAACATAGCCAATGCCAAATCTCATAGACGAAACCAACAACCAAGCGGAAGGCAGACTCAAAACAACTACCCCCACACGTCACCCAAATAGCATCAAGATACATAAAAGACATGAACGCTTATTGATAAGATCACACTTACTAATAAGTAGGGGGCTAATAATCTACTTAAATTAAAAATATATGTACACACAATCTACCACACACCTTAGCTAGGAACAGGAATACTCATACGACTCAACCAAGTGAGCAAACATTCCTAACCAGGAAACCCTTGTCGGAAACCGTAAAGGGTCACAAAAACAAGAAACCATGACACTCATGATTCTCCACACTAATCCTCTAGTCTTAAAACAATGAGCCCAACAAGTGCAATAACCCCTTAACTCAAAACAAATCCCTCACCCTACTATAGACTTCCAAAATGAACCAACAACACAAGTGCTTATTGATAAGCTCACACTTACCAATAAGCAGGGGGCTAATTGTAGGTACATGTTGTTCACCATGAATACAATAGCACAGAAGGCGATAAACCAATGCTACAAAAACACCCACGACGAGTTCATAACTCGTCATAGATTTGTGATGAGCTAAGAGCTTGCATAAACTTGCGATGAGTTCAAGTTCACCATAGACCTGCGATGAACTTAAAAGCATAGTACCAAGGACGAACTCAAAGTTGCCATGGATCTGTGATGAGCCCAAAGCCATTGCGAGCTTGCGATGAGCTTAGAGCCATCACAAATCAGCGACGAATGAAAAAATACGATGATTGGCCAATGTCACTCATGATAGGACACCTAGTAGGATTACGAGAGACACATAAGACTAGCACCAACATCATCCATGCCATGTTAGTTTAAGATACCTACAAAAGGAAGTTGCATACGTGTATTATGAGAATCCTTAGATGAAAAAAAAACCTTGTCTTGGAGAGATCGCATAAGACATGTTGTGAAACCTTAGTAGTGTCCCCTTGACAATTAACACAAAATCAAAGATTCCCTTTTCAAGTAGGAATCAAATTCTTTTGGCTTTATCCTTTCAAGACCTCGAGATCTCTCCCTATAAAGGGAGATGTGAATCATAACGAACATATGACTCTCTGTCAATAGAAGCCTTAGCCTACCCTTTGCGCCCAGCCTTCTTTCGTCCTTCAAGGAGACCACCGCACATAACCTTTCCACACCACTCACACATAATATAATACATAATAATATATTTTATATATATTATATATGTATTATATGTTAATATATATTATAGATAATAAAGTTCAGTTAATTCAGTTTTTTCGATTAATCGAATTTCTAAACCTGAAAACCAAAACCAAAACCAAATTTTTTTATTCGGTTTTTCGGTTTTAAGTGAATAATGCTCAACCCTACTCCCATTGGAATAGCCAAATTGGATTGCCCTTCCCCAATCCTTTTGAATACAGTCTCCTTCATCCCCATACCCTCTACTCATACTAGATTTTTGCATCTTCTTCCTCACTCACTTTCCTCTTGGCTTTTCTTAGTCTTGCAATTCTCATGGATATTTTACACACTTCATAAATGGTGCCTCGTTTAATTACTAGAACAATTCATCTCTTGCATCTTATTGTTTGGTTGCTTTGCTAAAAATTGAAGCATTGTTGGGTTGTTTGTTGAAATGGTAGAGAAAGAAGGTGGAAGTTAGAGGTGTAAATCGGGTCATGCCGCCCTCTCTTGGGATAACTTGGGGGGTTGGCCTGGCACGACCCACGACCTAAGCCCATGCGGTCATGTGCCATGCCATGCCGTGCTACAGGCCGAGCTGGTCCGTGGGCCAAGCCTTGGTCTAGGTCGGGTCGTGGACTGGGACAAAGCTATTTATTTAAAAAATTAAAAAAAAAACTTAAAATTTTAATTTTATATGAAATTTGATGTATATAATTGCTAATATATACAATAATTAAATAAATTAATATAATAAAATTGAAAACAATTGTTTATTTTATTAATATATTATATACTATATATTATTATATAATTATAATTTATATATATGGGTCACGGGTGGCACGGCCCGCTCGTCGTGCCGTGCTATCCTGGCTCGTTGACCTAAAACCCTAGGCCCAACACGAGCCACATGATCATGCTGGGCCTGGCATGGCCCGCATGCCGTCATGCTGGGCCATGTCAGGTCGCGGGCGGCACGGTCCGATTTACACCTCTAGTGGTAGTGGTGCTATTTGGATAGACTTCTAATTTTGTACTTTTAAAAATATCAAAATATAAATCACATAAAATACTTTTTTATTTTGGTATTTTTTTACTTTGAAAACCGTTTGTGTAAAAAATTTTGAAAAATATACTTTCCAAAACAGAAGTACATTTTCTGTTTGGCAAAAGCATGTTCATTTGTACTTTCCATGACGATTTTTGGTGGTTTTGGGGTCTGAGACCAATGACGGTAGTCCAACTCTAGCAGCAGCAAGTGGAGGTAGGGTCGAGAGTTTTATTGAACCGTGGTTACGTGTGTGACCACCCGTTCGCATAAAAATGAAAGTACAATTTTGCCAAAAGCATGAAGTATAAAAAAATGATTTCATACTTTTACGGTTTTTCATACTTTTAAGCAAAAAGTATAAAATACACAATACAAACGCTATATCATGTTTTTCGAACTTTTATACTTAAAAAAAAATACTTTATAAAAATATATCCAAACAAAGCCGTAATATTTGCTAATTCTCTTCTTCCAAAATGCAGGGCTGAATTGATTTGCGAATTAGCATCACATGACGAAGTTGGGTGTTCTGTGACTGTGGCACCTCTGCCCTAGTACATCAGCTCCCGTGGTCATCCACATCGCCGTCACCGCCCGGAATGGGAGAAATAGCTGTTGGAGAGAGGGATTATTTGAATCGTGAGGTGAGTTTTTTTCTTTTTCCCAAGTATTGATATTTTATTGGTTTATATAGAATCACAGGAGTCACCTTGGAGCTGTGGTGTAATGGTTATCACGTTAGTCTTACACACTAAAGGTCCCCAGTTCGAGCCTGGTAGCATCAGTTTAATTATATTTTTTTGTTTTATTTTTCACATCACATCCCTCAAGCTGGCAATTAAACTCCTTCTAAGGTTAAGGGTAAAATGGGTAGACTACTGAATCTGTCTTTAAGAACGAACTTACACCTCTCACTAAAGATTGGAGGTCATTATACAAAAACTCATTGAATTTAAATCCTCCCATCTCATATTATAAAAGCCCCATCTCTTCATAGAAGATACATTAATCATGGTTCAAAACATCATATTTGTTCTCAACGACATTTACCCAAAAGAAATCTTCAAAACTGTAAATAGAGCTTTTGCCCTAAGCAGAAACTCACCCTCTACAGGCTCTACTAGGTTTAGTAGTAGGGGTGTAAATGGATCGAATTCGTACCGGATCAGGCAATATCCGAATTTGATTCGATATCTGATGGATACTGAAAATTAATTTCCAAATTTGAATCTGATTAAATATTCGAATATTCGATCGAATTCGATTAATTAATTATTTTAGATAATTAATAAATATTTTATTGATATAAAGTATATAAATATATAATTATTTATATAACTTAATTATATAAATTATATAAAATATTTTATATATTATATATAAGAATTAAATAATCGGTCGAATTTAGATATTTATCGAATCGAATCAGGTCATATCCGAATTCGAATCCGATTAACTATTCGGTATGAATAGGATATTCAAATTAGACCGATTAGATCTTCGAATTATCTGAATTCGATTCGATTATGTTGAATATCAAATTCGAAATCGAATTTTCGAATACTATTGACACCCCTATTCAGTAGTGCAATTCGGGCCAGTTTAGGTTGGGCTTTTGTCAAAGTTTCCGAAGTGTAAAATGCTAAGTTGGACCAATTGGAGTTGCACCCATAGTAACTAGGTTGGACATCTTATCTAAAAGAAAGGCTATTACCCAATATTGATCCTAGGCTAGGGTCTTTGGAATGATAGATTGAATACAGACACAGTCTTAGCTATCTATTTGGGGGTTTGACTATGATATGAGAAAGATGTGATGTCTAAAAAACTTCTGACTAGTCAACTAAATTCATATACGTGGTAGCCGATCAGGTGTTATTTATCAAAATTCATGGGTGGATTTTGACTGGTCAAAACTCTTCTGGTACCATGTCTTTCCTACATCATAGGTTTTCCCTCTAATTTGGTTACATAGGTAACAGTGGTAGTTGTGGTTAGGAAAAGAAAGGAAAGGCTTGAGTGATATTGCAAATGTCAATCCTTGATATGAGATTCAAATACAACACTTTAAGTTGAGATATCCTCCTAACAAAAAAAAAAATAATAATAATAATAAATTCTAATATGTTCCAACAAGATTTGTATCCGTGCATCTCATACTTGGTAGGTCGCAATGTTATGGTGAGATGTGCAAACATCTATATGTATGTATGTATGTATGTATGTAGCATACATACATACATACATAAAAAGATGTCCACACATCTCACCATACCGAGCAATTCTAGAGGGGTGCAAGATTCCCTCTAGAAGCACTAGGAGTTGCCACCTAATTTGGCTTATCTTCTTTTTTCCTCTCCTTTTTATTAGGAAACTAACTATCCCCCACTTTCTCCTAAATTATCTTTTATCTCTCCCTAATTCCTATTTATCTCCTAAATTATCTCTAATTCCTATTTATCCTCTCCCCCACTTTTCATCTATATCTATCTAAAGAAAGTTTCAATTAAAACATTTAATAATTATTTAAATATTATAATAAAATTATGTTAATAACTTTAAAATATTTATTAAAAAATACAAAAAATAATTATAATAGGTTTAATAATATTCATATTATTAATAATTTTATATTTTTATGAAATTTCTAATGAAATTATGTAATAACAATATAAATTATAATTTTATGGACTATTCAATTTAATAACTAAATAATATTTTAAAAACATAAATGAAAAATTATTTAAATAACAAAATATTGAAAATAGCTAAGTAATTATGTAACAAAATATTTGAAATTACATTATAATTTTAAAGAAATAAAGTTTAAATAATAAAAAAGATTAAACATTTTACATATTATTTAAATATTTAAATAATGAAATATTTAACATAACTAAATTTTAAATAGTTAAAATAACGAAATTATATAAATTTTAAAAATAACCTTAAGAGTAGAATAATAATTATAATAGATTTCATAACTTTTGAATTAATAATAGTTTTATACTTTACAAAATTAATAACAAAATTATGTAATAATAATAGAAATTATAATTTCATGGATTATTAAATTTAATAAATAATTAATCTTTTAAAACTAGAAATAATGGTATTATTTAAATAATTAAATAATATTAATAACTAAATCATATCTTATATATTATTTCAAAAAAAATAGATTAAATAACAAAATTATGTTATAATCGTAAAAATATTATCAAAAGTAATTATAACTAGGAGGGCCCCATGCAATGCATGAGATGTGGTACCCCTTCCTGTCCCTCACCACCATAGTCAAGACACTCTACCCCATCCCCATTCTCGTCCCTAGTGGTGGGGTGGGTTGGAGGTGAGGCACCCATTCTCCATCGGGGATGGGAAACCCCCAAGTTTTCCCCTACCCTGAGGCAATCACCTAAAAATAATCTAATTTGTGGATATTTTACAAATAGGATTATGGGAATTTAAGGTATTTTAGGAATTGGATTATGACAATTTAGGGGTACTTTATAAATGGAATTGTGGGATACTAGGATTATAAGAATATGAGGAAGAACTTAGAAATATCTTAAAAGTCAATATTAAATCTACTGATATTTTACTAAAATACCATTAAGTTTGGGGAATTATATGCAAACCCCATCCCTAATTTGGAGGAAAAATATTTTCCCATCCCTACCCTATCTCTTCTCCATCCCTATTTAAGATTTAAGAAAACTTTCCCCATTCGGAGTGGGGCAGCGTATTATTTATGTTTTATATATTATTTTTTAATAATTATTTATGTTTTATATACTATTTTAAAATGTTTTCAATATAAAAAATTGAATACTAAATCACATTTTAAATATTATTTAAAAACAAAAATAGATTAAATAACAAAATCCTATAGTAACATTAATAAGAATATAAAATATAAATAAATAAAAAAATAAATATTATTGAAATAGTGGAAGTAGATTAAATAACTTAGAGGTATTAAAGCTTTTTATTAGTGATTTATTGTATTTTTGTTATAAATATATTTTCAGCGACTATGCATTTTTGCTATAAAGTTTCAATAATTATTGAAGATTAAGCTATAGTTATTTTTTAGAGATTAGTTATTAATTTAGCTGAAATTAGGAGTATTTACTAGGCAATTCAGTTCGGTTGAAGATTGTCTGGTTAGCCAAACTGATCTTTTCGGTTTAGGGAGTTGGTCACTCAAAACCGACCAACCATTAGTGAAAACTAACCATTGGTTAATTAATAAATATTCAAATTTTTAATGTTTAGCATAATTTACATTAATCATTAGGAGTGTTCACTAGGCAATTCAGTTTCGTTGAAGATTGTTTGGCTAGCCAAACTGATCTAGTCAAGTTGGGGAGTTGACCACTCAAAACCGACCAACCACTAGTGAAAGGTGACCATTGGTTAATTAATATTTTTTCACATTTTTTATGTCAAGTGTAATTTACACTAATCATTGTAATTTAATAAAACTTCATTAATTTTTTACAACAATTATTTATTCCTAAAAGGTATTACTAATTGGCGTAATTTACTAATTTCTATAAAATCAATGATTATAGTTAACAGTTATCAAATAATTTAGGGAAACTCTTTAACTAATAATCTATAATTTTTAAATAAATAATAATTAAAAGAATTAGGAAATTAATCTATGAAAAAGATATACTCCAAAACTATTTAAATAATAGTCTACTATTATTATTATTCAACTAAATAACTATTAAGAATCTTAGGAAAATTAAATTAGGAAATTAATCTATAAGAAATTGTTTCATATTTATTTAAATAACAATCCATTATTATCATTTTAATAAATAATTATGAAATAATTTAGGACAATTATTAAATCTGTCCACACCAATCTAGACCACTTGGTTGACTTCAACCACTCTTGATTTTACTTTAAGTAACAACAAATGATTTACTTTTAATTAAAATTAATGTAATTTACCATAATTACATTAATTTACTATAATTACATCACATTGATTAAAAGTAAATAGTTTAGGCTTAAAAGGTAAATAATTTACATTAATTTATATTTATTGTAAATAACTAATTTACTATACATATTTTCTAATTAACAACAATTTCAATAACTTTTGAAAATTATCATAAAATATTGCATTTTATTGTTATTTAATTTACTATTAATTAATTAGTTATAGAAGTCATTAGAGTTGTAAGGATGACAAGTTTCCCTGTAAAACTAGGGCCCTACCCTACCCCACCCCGAATGGGACAAGTTTTCTCGAATTTTAAATAGGGATGGTGAAGAGATAGGGTGGGGACGAGAAAAATATTTTTGCTCCAAATCAAGGATGGGTAAGGGATGGGGTTTGCATATAATTTCCCAAACTCGATGGTAAATTAGTAAAATATCAATAGATATAATATTGATTTTTAAAATATCTCTAATTTTTTCTCATATTCTTATAATCCTAGGATTCCACAATTCCATTTATAAAATACCACCAAATTCCCATAATCCTAATTGTAAAGTATACACAAATTAGATTATTTTTAGGTGATTACCTCGGGATGGGAAAGATTTAGGGATTCCCCATCCTAGACAAGGAGTGGGTGCCTCGCCTCAAACTTGCCCCCCCACCGGGATGAGGCATAGATAGGGTAGAGTGTCTTGACTATGAGGGTGAGGGACAGGGAGGAGTGTCCCATCCACATCGGCATGCCTCTCTGTGCTCCACTAGGAATGTATCATGTTACCCCACCCTGCATTCTTCTTGACTATCTCTCCTTTCCCTTTCCCACCACTCCTATTAAGCCATGTCACCATTCCCAACCCAACAACCTAAAACTATTCCTAGAATCTCTCTCATAAGTTATCCCCTTTAAGCCATTAGGAAAGTATCATATTACCCCACTCCCCAATTAATTCCTAAAATCTCTCTCCCTAATATATATCCACTCTCTCACATTTAAAATATTCATATTAATTAATAAATAGTTAAATATGGTTAATATTTAATCCAACACATATTTAATGAGTATTAAATAGTTTTATTACCAAAAGTTAATAAACACGATTAGTAAATTACCAAAAATTAATAATATTGTTATCAATTAACTCATTATGACTTTTTAAAGTATTTTGGGTAAATACTGTTATATTCATGTTAATTAACAATACATTATAGAAATTGAAAACTCTTTAACTAATTTCTATAAAATTGAGAATTATATTCATAAAACTACATTTTAGAAATTAAAAGATATAAAATTTTTAAAAGTTTATTTAAAATGTATTAAATAGTTATTTAAAATTATTGTAATATTCTGGAAATTTTAGGAGAATTTATTACATTTGATAGATTTTGGAAAACTATTTAAAAATTATGTAATTTTCATTGTAAATTATTAAAGATAAATGAGTATGGGAAATGGAAAACTGTAATTTGAACCAATAATTACACAAATTATTAAGATAGATTAGTATAATATTGGAGAAAGGAAATTACTGATTAGTTTATATTAGAAAATATAAGATAAATTAGTGTTATTTTGTAAGTAAACCACTTAAAAAGAAAATAAATTATTTAATTACAATTTAAAAATGAATTTTCAAAATTACACAAATGTAATAAAATTTTTAAATTTCTCATAAAATTACATTTTTGAAAATTAAAATAACTTTGAATGCTTTTCGTTAATTAACAACATATTTTGATTATTAATTTATCAATTAATTAATAGTAAATAAAATGATTCAATCTTTCAATTTTTTCGTGCATCGCATGGGTCCTGTTAGTATATATTAAAAATTTTAATAAAAATATTATTTAAGATACTAAATAATATTGTAAATAACTAAATTCATGTATATCAATTAATAATTATAGAAAATAACTTTCAAAAAATAATATTTATTAGTAATAATTTTATATGTATATTCATTATATATTTATATATATACTAAAATTAATATTTATTTTATTTTCAGTAATTACTTATTGTATTTTTTGATAAATATTTTTTCAATAGTTATTTATAAATCTATTTTTGTTTTGCTATTTAACAATAAGTTGTCAATAACTATTAGAGATTAAACAACTATTATTTTACTTTTGAAATTTAATTTGTCAGATTTATTGTATTTTTGTTATAAATTTATTTTTAGTAATTATGTATTTTTTATATTTATTAATTAATATTTATTAGAGATTAAATTATTATTTGAGATTACACTATTTATTGACTAATTTAATATATTTTCAGTATTTATTATATTTTTATTAAATATCTATTGTATTTTCATTATAAATTTATTTTCAATAATTACGTATTTTTGCTATAAGTTTTCAATAATTATTAGAGATTTAGCTATTGTTATTTATTTGAAATTAGTTTATTAATTTAGCTGAAATTAGGTGTATTCAAGGATTGGTTTAGTTCGGTTGGAGGCTGTTTCACCAACCAAATTTACGTGGTTAGGTCGGGAGTTTGTCACCCAAAATCGATTGACCATTAGTGAAAAAACAAAATGATACCCATTCTTCTTTTGTTTTGTCTGTTTTTTTTTTTTTGGAGTGTGAAGAGCAATACAATACTTCAGTCATCAAAACATTCTACTTGTTATTGAAAAGGATTGCATTCACTTCTCTGTTGTCCTTCCACTCTAACTTTCTTGTTGCATCTTGTGGATGTTTCTCAAATTCAATGTCCTCATTGCCAGTACTTACGAGCTTCACAAATTTGCTGGGAATTGGATATTCATGCGAGGTTCCACATATTGGAACTACAGAAATTCTCAGCTTATGATGGAGAAATGGGGTGTGCATCAATCAGATCAAACAATTCATCCCCTGCAACAAATCCAAGCATTCTAGCCATGTCCCTTGTCTTCAACTTGGACTTTGGAATTTTATGTTGCTTCAACCAAGAGTACACAATAAAAGCTTTCCTCATTGCAAACAATTCCAATGCCTCTGGGTTGAATACAACACCCATTCTCATGCTCATCTGCCAAAAGAAACTCGGGACCTTAGGAATCTAATGAATTGTCTAACAAGCAAATAAGTTTGTCGACTTAATTAGTAATTCAGTACCTGGTGAGGAACCAACATGGCTGCAAGCGAGCAAGCTCTCCGGCTCGCCAGTCCAATACAACAGGCAGCCATGGATAAGAAGCATCAAGCCTCACAAACCATAGTTTTATATCTAGTAATTCAGATAGTTCACGAGGATCATATGGATCCTCTCTTGTATAATTTATGGTAAAACCAACTTTCCATTCAATAAGCTCTTTTGGCTCTGCAAAGACACCACCTGCAGGCATTTTCCAGGTCGAATTCTTGGAAATTCCATTACAAGAGTTTAAAATATGTAAAGTTATAAAAACAATTTTCAGTGATCATAAAGAGTTTCAGATTCTTGGTCTGAAGCCTCACAGAGTCAGAAGTCACAAACGGATGCTTACTTACCTGATGAAAGTGAGCTAATTACTGGTGATATGTTGAGATGCTGAATAATATCATTGTCTATAAATACATCAAAACGCCCTTCTGTGGGAGGCATTGGGGGTTTAAATCTAGTGAAATTCACAGATTCTAATATGAGTCTCAGTAACCCTTTATCTTCTGTGTCATTTGACATTGTTATTGGATCTGTTACAATTCTGTGTAAGCCTAGTAACCTGACCCAACTTCAGACATATGAAATTATAAATTTATAGTTACTTGCTTGATTTATATTTGGCTTGCACAGAGCTAATATCAAACTCAAACTGGGAACACTGTTTTAATCATTTTATAAAATTGAACAAAGCAGATCTATGTTTTAAGACATACTATAAGAGAGAGAGAACTGAGAGTAGGTACCCCAGAGTTGCATATATGTGCCAATTACACATGCTGCCCTGCTTGAAATGATAGATCAATTATGACCCTCTAAAGCATACATCCTTTAGAAGGTCAATACTACTTAAAAAGTTTTTAACTTCTCAATGATCTTGGTCATGGAACGAATTTGGTTGACGTTGAGAGGAAGAGCATTGCATTCCTTCTCTTTGACGGCTTTCTGAATCCTTTTTGGGTTGGTAACCAAGAGATCATCCCCCACAATCTGCACTTTTTCTCCAATTTCACATGTTAGCTTGTTGTAGTGTTCCTAGTCATCTTGGTCAAATGGATACAGTTGGGTATTTAGAGACAAATGATTTGTAGAGATCCTTGAGTGCATCTCCAGAGATCTTCTGTGATCCATTATTGTTATCTTCCTTGAAGTTTAGGTCATACATTTTGTCCTACCGATAAAATTCAGAAGCAATAACATCCATGCCAATAACAGCCTGGACTGTGCTACCAGATTTAGCAATGGTTGTATTGAGCAACTCAAGACCTTGTTCTCCTGAATGATAGGAGCAAAGCCACCTTCGTTACCAACATTCGTGGCATCTTGACCATACTTCTTTTTTATCACACCCTTCAAATTCTGATATACTTCAGAACCCATTTTCATGGCTTCTTTGTAGGATGAACCAACCAATTGTTAATTCCTGAGCCAAATCCTTTATCTAAATGGTATGCTGGAGGACTACCATCCAAACAAACTACAAAAAATTGTGAAATTCAAGGTAAAATATAGTAACAACCAAAGAGAGGGAAAAATTCTCTAAGAGTTCAATCCCTTTACATATCACCATTGAAGGGCAGGAAAGGAGAGAGGAAAATAAAAGAAAATCATTAATAAAGTTATTACCTACACCCTTAGCTACAACAAATTTAACATAAGTAATCTACACATATATCCCATTCACCTTCAATGTGATCAGTACACAGATTATAAATTTCGGTCATGATCTTGCATAAACCATTATGTGCACGCCAAATGAAGTCAAAACAGGGGAGATACTATGAAATGCGAAGTATACACATTTCAAATAAACATTAGAGAAAGAAATCGATCATTAAATGTTACCCCTAAACCTGCTCATTCACTCCTCAACCCCACCCTTGAAGTGTCAATATAATGTAGCTTTCTCCCCAAAACACTATTGAAAAATATGAATTGTTAAACTATTATCACTAAACCTACATTGTTCCCTCTATACCTGCAACACCAATTGGGGGAAAGGGGAATTTTAATTTTTACCATTTTATCAATTGAGAAAAAGTCATGAAGCAAATTGGAACAAAAAGCTATCTACAATGATGATACTGAAGAATGATGATATAGAAAGGCATTCTATGTGTAGGAAACATAGTTCCAAGTTAAATGTCAAACCCATATACCAGTTTTAGCATAAACAATTTGGGTCTCTTGCAATTTCATGGACATTTGGTATTAAATTTACTATAGATAATATGGAATTGATAAATTTAAAGAAACATGCAAAAATTTCCCTCAAGAGAACTTGGTTTATTTTTCTTTCCTTTTGTATTTGAAAATTTATGGCTTCTAGCATTAATCAGAGTAAGTCCTATAGATGCAAAGCACCAAAGTGATTCTTCAATAATCAGCATTCTCTTACCTGGCTCCTTGCATAGATTTAAGAGGGCTAGATCTGCAAATGGGTTCCTTTACCTTAAGACAAATTAAAGTTGCAACCAACAACTTTCATGCAGCAAACAAGATTGGAGAAAGTGGATTTGGATCTGTTTACAAGGTACTCTACTTAAACAGCCTATAGAATGTTTGGTAAAATATCAGTTGGGTTTAATTTGTATGCCATTACTCCTTTCTTCCAAATCAAAGCATGGAAAGAGTGAATTTGTAAATGAGATTAGCATTATTTCTGGATTGCAACACCCAAATCTTGCTAAACTTCATGCTGTTGTATCGAGTAAAAGACCATTTGGGGAATTGCTGTCCCTTCAAAATTCAAAATTTTCTCTTGGGTGGTCACAAGGGAGAAGTAGCTCACAAAGGAAATGCTGATAAAGAAAGGCTTTATTACTCCAGACCTTCTCTGTCTGCTTTGTGGCCAAGAAACTAAATCCTCAAACCATCTACTCATCCACTGTAGTTTTCTTGCAACAGTATGAAGTCACTTTTAAACTCAGTTCATTTAAACTGGTCCAAGGTCGGTAAAGGTATTAAAAAGGTGAAAGATTCTAGGTATGTCCAAAAAAGGAAGACTTATGTGGATAGATATTCCAATTGCAGGATTTTCGAGCAGAAATGGCTGGATTTTTGAGCAGAAAGCAAAGCCAGAGGTAGGGGTGACTAATTATGTAGTAGAGGTTCAAAAGGCCTGGATGACAACATCTAATGTATATACAGATGATATCTTTTGAGCGTTGATTTTTTTAGGGTTAGTAAATGGGTTTATATTTGTGCAGCTTCTTACTATACAGGATATGTAATTTTTGACACTAATACAACAAAATACAATATACTTTACATTTTCTCAAAAGAAAAAAAGTTATAACTTGCTTGCTAGTTCTTTTAAGAATTAAAATTGTTGAAAGGCTTAAGTGTTCCTTGTAACTGATGTTAGTGGGACAGTTTCAGCTACTGGTCCTTTCTTTCTTTCTTTTTTTCTTATTGTTCTTATCTTAGGATATGCTTCCAAGGGCATACTTGTAATTTTGTCTTTTTTATAAAGATTAATATAAATAGAAGACTGGCGGCTGCCAGTACTGAGTTTGCTTTTCTTTCTATCATCCGTACCTCTCTCTCTCTCTCTCAATCACCACAAGCAACAACATGGTATCAGAGCGGAATTTCTGGGCTGGAGAAGACCTACGATCCTAGCATCAGCCTTTCTAAAGAGGATTGGACGTAGCTACTTTTGTATCAAAAAAAAAAAAAACCCTAGCGGCAGCTGGTCTCAGTTCTCTCTGGTGGCTGCACTTGCAGAAACCCTAGTAAGTCCTGTAGCTGTACTTCTGCTGAAACCCTAGTGACCCCAAGTGACAGTTACTGAAAAACCCTAGCTGTGTCTGGCCGTGGGATGGTGCTGGTCTGCTGAAACCCTAATCGAAGGAGGGTGTTGATGGTGCAATGAAACACTAGCAGGTTCTGATCTAGTGCTGAACATGTGTGGTTTTGTTTCAGTTTATCTCAGTATTCTTTATCCAATGGTGCGTAGGGCTTATGCCTTGATTATATGATTACTAGTTTGAATAATTGGATGGTTAGAGTGGGGGAACCACATTTAGACTGACAGTAATGTCTGTATTGGTGGTGCTGAACCGATGACCGGACTATTTATTGTTCTGTTTGGACGTTGTAGTGACTGATCTCTTATTCTCAGCAGTAGTTCTTGTGCTCTCAGCAATATTCAATAGTTTGTTGCTCACATTCTAGGAGTAAACCCTGAGTTGCCACATTCCAGTTGTGGCAGCTATGCTGTTAGGTGGCATTTGGACTGGTTGGTTGTAATATTCAATGGCAAGTCATGAACTGACCTCACCGGGGAACACCCCAACCCGCAACACAGCAGGTATGGGAGGTGAAACCATGGTTTTTTCCATGTCAATTACCCCCTTGAACGGTCTGAACTACCCGAAGTGGGCTAAGAGTGTAAAACTCTATGTAACGACAAGGGGTAAGGCCGGTTACATCAATGGAAGGGTGAAAGAACCCAAGGGTGAGACGGCTGAACATGATAGGTGGGACCAAGAAAAGAGTATGATGATGTCTTGGCTCCTCGCAGCCATGGAACTTGATGTGAAAAAGAATTTTATGTGGGCAAACACCGCCAGTGAGATCTGGGAACATGCCAGAATTACCTATTCTGAGCAAAGGCATTATGCCAAGATTTACCAACTACAAGCTAAGTCCTCAACATGTAAACAGGGAAATCGTAACTTGTCCTAACATTATTCAGCTCTTACCTCCATATGGAAGGAGTTGGACCATTATCAGGCCATAGAGTGGAAGCACGATGATGATGCTAAGGCCTACAGGAAGCTGATCTCTCAGCAACGAGTGTTTGCTTTCTTGTTAGGGCTGAACCCTGTATATGAACCATTAAGGGTGCAGATCCTAGGAAGCAAAGAATTGCCTACAGTACACGAAGTATACTCCCTTGTCCAATCTGAAGAAAGCAGGCGAAGTGTGATGGTTACAGCTGAGGGAGAGCAACAAGTTGCCTTGGCTGCGATGAATAACAGCTCAACAGGGAAGAAAAGTGATCCTAAGAAGGCAGATGATAAAGATAAACTCTTTTGTACCCACTGTAGAAGGTCACGGCATACACATGACACCTGTTGAGACATCCACGGGAAACCCAAGTGGACAACAAAGAATCAAGAACAAGGTAAAGGTCACTTGAAAAGAATGAGTGCAACACATGTGGCAACCCAAGACACTCAGGTTGCCGGTAGTACCCGAGACCTTCCTAATAAGCCTAACCCCAAGGAGGATATAATGAATTCATTCAGAGAGCATCTGGAATCTTATGGTAGGGCATTGCGGCAATTGGACAGCTCAATCACTGGTACTCCCTCTACCTCTTTTGCATCTATTTCAGGTAATGTGGCTTCTGCATTCCATGTCACTCCCACAGATTCCCCTTGGATTATTGACTCAGGGGCCTCAAATCACATGACCGGTAAGCCTAACCTATTCCATTCTTATAGCCTTTTGTTAGGAAGGGACAGAGTGAGACTTGCAGATGGTTCCTTTTCTTCCATTGCAGGTCAAGGATCGATATCCCTTCCTCATGGCCTTAACCTAAATTGTGTATTGCATGTCCCTCAACTTCCCATAAATTTGCTTTCAATTAGTAGCATTACAAGTTCTTTAAACTGTAGTGTAACCTTTTTTGCTGACTCATGTGTTTTTCAGGACCTAACTTTTGGGAGGACGATTGGTAGAGGAAGCCTGGTGGACGGTCTCTACATTCTTGACAACAAAGCTGGTCTCTCCGTGTCATCCTCAAAGTCACATAGTCAGTCAAATAAGAGTCAAATTTTGTTGTGGCACAGTCGTTTAGGTCATGTTTCTTTCGAAGTAATAAAATGTTTGTTCCCACTTTTATTTAAGTCGTGTTTAGTGTCAGAGTTCATGTGTCAAACGTGTCAGTTGAGTAAACAATGTAGAACAACCTTTCATTCAAGTAATAAAAGATCAAATATTCCTTTTCATGTTGTGTATTTTGATGTATGGGGGCCTACAAATGTAATCTCTAAGGGTGGATATAAGTATTTTATTACATTGATTGATGATTACTCTCACCATACATGGGTAATCCCTATGCGTAGCAGAGATGAGGTTCCAAAGATAGTGAAAGACTTCCAGAGGATGGTATTTACACAGTTCCATGTTGAAATACAGATCTTCCAATCCAATAATGCAAAAGAATACTTCCATGGGGAGCTAAATGAGTTCTTTGCCTCCCATGAGTCTATTCATAGAAGCTCATGCGCTAGAACACCATAGCAAAATGGGGTTGCAGAAAGAAAAAACAGACACCTCCTTGAGGTAGCCCGCGGGATGATGTTACACATGAATGTCCAAAAAAGGTTTTGGGTGGATGCTATACTTACAACTGCATATGTCATCAACCGCATGCCCTCCAGAGTATTGAATTACAGGGCCTCTCATCAGTTACTATACCCTCAGTCACCTTTATTTTCCATCCCCATGAGAGTCTTTGGTTGTCGGGCCTTTGTCCATGATTTGTCTCCAACCAGAGGTAAGTTAGACCCTCGGTCCATTCCTTGTGTCTTCCTGGGGTACCCATCCTCTCAAAAGGGGTATCGGTGTTTTGACCCAGTTAGTCATAAATATTTTGTGTTGATGGATGTGTCATTCTTTGAGTTCGAGCCGTTCTTCCCTCCTTCTCCTCAGGGGGAGAGCAGTAGTGTGGAAGAGGAGAAGCAGGTTCAGGTGTCTCTTCCTTCTATTCCGAACCTCACTCCCTTCCGTGTCTTCCAACATACTCATCGGAGAGATCAGCAATGTGATAAAAATGTGGAGCAGTCAAACACTGAGCAACTGACATCATCAGAATCCCAGGAGGTAAGTCCAACCGCTAACCCTACTCCCACTGTGGACGACCTAGACACCCCTATTGCTCAACGAAAGGGAGTCAGGTCTTGCACTACCAAACACCCCATTACCCACTTTGTTTCTTATGACCACATCTCTCCCTCGTACCGAGCCTTCCTATCGGCAGTTGACTGCACCCCTGTTCCCAAGAATGCTGTAGAAGCCTTAAAATACCCTGAATGGATAGATGCCATGAAGGAGGAGATTGATGCCCTCCACAAAAATCAGACTTGGGAATTGGTGGATCCTCTAGAGGGGAAAGAACCCGTGGAGTGCAAATGGGTGTTCACAGTTAAGCACAAAGCAGATGGAATAGTTGAAAGGTACAAAGCAAGACTAGTAGCCAAAGGGTACGCACAGGTATATGGAGTTGACTATGACGAGACTTTTGCTCCGGTGGCTAAGATGAACTCGATTAGGGTTCTCCTATCCTTAGCTGCTAACTTTGACTGGGAATTGCATCAACTGGACATAAAGAATGTCTTCCTGAATGGTGACTTGGAAGAAGAGGTATACATGGTTCAACCTCCTGGATTCTCTGCCAAGGGAAGTGAAAACAAGGTGTGCAAGCTATGGAAGTCTCTCTACGGTTTAAAACAGTCTCCCAAAGCCTGGTTCAGTAAGTTTCACATGGCAATTCAAGAGATGGAGTTCCAACAGTGCCAGTCTGATCATACACTTTTTGTGAAGAGATGTCAGGAGCAGGTTGCTGTATTGATAGTGTATGTAGACGATATCATCATTACAAGGAGTTGGAGTTCAGAGATATAGAAATTGAAACAATTCCTTGCATCCAAATTTGAAGTGAAAGATCTAGGACTCCTAAAGTATTTCCTTGGGATCGAAGTTGCCCGTTCAAAAAGGGGTATCTTTGTCTCTCAAAGAAAATACACCCTTGATCTATTACGGGATACAGGTAAATTAGGTGCAAGGCCGACAGACACTCCTATGGATGTGGACCACAAGCTAGGTGATTGTATTGGTGAACCTCTGAAAGATGTAAAACAGTTCCAAAGGTTAGTGGGAAAGCTGATTTATCTATCCATGACCCGTCCGCATATTGCCTATTCAGTTGGAGTTCTGAGCTAGTTTATGCACTCTCCTAAGAAGCCGCACATGGAGGCGGCAGAGAGAGTCCTTAGATACCTGAAGAAACATCTAGGAACATGCCTATTATTCAGTAAACACAATCACCTAAAGGTGGAAGTCTTTACAGATGATGATTGGGCAGGAGCCGTGGATGATAGAAAGTCCACTAGTGGGTATTGCACATTTGTGGGAGGAAATCTGGTGACCTGGAAGAGCAAGAAGCAAAGTGTGATAGCAAGATCAAGTGCAGAAACTGAGTATAGAGCTATGGCACATGGGGTGGCTGAAGTCCTTTGGCTAAAGAACCTCCTAGGTGAGATTGGAGTTGCTATTCATAATCCTATGTTTCTTTACTGTGACAACAAGGCTGCAATAAACATCGCCAACAACCCGGTCCTACATGAGAGGACTAAGCATATTGAGGTGGATAAGCACTTCATAAGAGAGAAACTGGAAAAAAGGGAAATTTGTATTCCTTATGTCAACTCCAAGGAAAAACTTGCTGATGTCATCACAAAAGGACTTCCGTGTTTGCGGCACAACGAGCTATGTGACAAGCTGGGCATGATAGACATCTTCAGCCCAACTTGAGGGGGAGTGTTGTAAGGCTTAAGTGTTCCTTGTAACTGATGTTAGTGGGACAGTTTCAGCTACTAGTCCTTTCTTTCTTTTTGTTCTTATTGTTCTTATCCTAGGATATGCCACCAGGGGCATACTTGTAATTTTGTCTTTTTTTTATAAAGATTAATGTAAATAGAAGACTGGTGGCTGCCAGTACTGAGTTTGCTTTTCTTTCTATCATCCGTACCTCTCTTTCTCTCTCTCTCTCTCAATCACCACAAGCAACAACAAAAATCAATCCATACTACCATTTCACTTGGACAACTGAAGGACCTAAAAGTATGTGGTATGCAGTTGACAAACATGCATTGTTCTATATGTCATTTATTTTCTGGTCTGACATAGACTAACTACAACATGTAATTGGGTCTAAAATTCCAAATCTTCAATTGTCCAGAGGATATTAAGACTTGTTAAGGTTAAGTTCATGCTGTATTCAATTAATGATGTATCGGAAGAATATATGAAAATGAGACTAAAAAGATACTGACTGCCAAAATTTAATTCCAGAATTGATTGCAGTAAACAAAATTAAACCCCAAAACATTGTAAGGATAGGCTCCATAAGTACAAAGAAAAACCACAATGTATTAAGAGGTGATTTGACAATTCTAAGCATTCATTGCATAGGGACAGATATCATTATTCAGTATCATTCCTATTCTAATCAGATTGACATTGTCAAACATTTATCAAGTGATTCTATAGGTTACCCCAAGGAAAACATGCCTGCAGAACACAGGACCCTCAAGGATTCCTTTTCAACCTTGAGAAAACTCGTTGGGTAAATAGATGGAACTTTCTAATAGATGGTTCATTGGGTAAAGAGAGATTTGAATGAAACATGGGGCAGGTTCTTTGGGGATACTACAGTACACTCTTACAGGGTTTCATACAGGGAGATTATACAGTACACTCTTATGCTGCAGTGAGATTCAAATAATTTAGTCTTAGCAGGGAGATTATACAGTAGACTCTTATTCTGCAGAGAGATTAAAATTACTTGGAGTGACACTCCTATGCTGCAGTGAAGAACAGAGAGATTGATAAGAGGTTGTATTTGGTACCATTTACATACATAGGAAGAAACATGGGGCAGGTTCTATGGGGATACTACAGTACACTCTTACAAGGTTCCATTCCCTGTAAGAGTATGCGTGTTCCATATATAGTGGTATTATTTGGAAAAACCTTGTACAAGATTTTCATTACTTTTTTGAAGAAGGTAAAGTATTATATTGAAGAACAAACAAAAGTACATCAGCCCATGTACAAAGAGGACCTCTACAAAGGGATTATACAAAAAGATCATTTAAAAAGAAGGTTCAACTTGTACAATCCCAATGGTAAAGTTGGGATTATACAATCCCATTGTACAGTAGCTACTGTATAATCCCTCTGTACGATATACAGTGGGATTGTTTAATCCCACTGTATACAGTACCTACAGTGGGAATATACAAGGTTTTCATAGACAACTTGAAAGAATGGTAGGATCCATCTAATGGACGCCAAGAAAGGTGCGGAATGGGGGCGAATTTCAAAAAAATTTCCTACATTCTTTCAACTGGGAATCATATTCCCTAAATTTAGAATACATTATTCAAGGATCCTACTTGAACCATAAACAAACCAGATCTGAACCAAAAGGAAACATGAAGAATTATACCTGATTCGGAGAAATAATATCTCCCAAAGTTGGTGTTCACACCCAAAGAAGTGACCAAGATCCACTCCTGTTGAAGATGACACAGCTGTGGATGGAACAGAACCAGCAGGGTGCGTCCTACACACTGGATTCTTCACAAGAACCCTCTGGAAACCTTGAACATCGAATCCTAGTGTCTTTCTTGCAAGACTATTGTCAAGAACTGCTTTCTTGACTTCCTGTTGCTGCAAAGATCCAATCTTCCAACAGGTAGTGGCGGCGGCTGAAGGAGGAGAAGTCCAGGGACAAAGAGGGCAGAATTTTCTCTTCTCTCTGGAGTCTGTGAGAGATCAAATCTCAGATTGCAGGATGTGTGTCTTGCTTACTCCAACCCCCTTAGTTCGAAATCTGATATTTCTGCTAGGGTTTTCTCCTCTTTCTTCTTGATTAAGAAACCTCCCAATATTTTGGGAGTTATCCCTATCCAAATCAGTATTTGGATAGAGGTTAATCTTAATCCTATCTGCAGATTAAGTTAGTTAACTCCTGATTTTATCAGGAGGTTACCAGATTCAAATCTAATTTGAATTTGGTCTCTTAGAGTGGATAAGGTCAAAGACCCAATCCTTTTACTAACACTAATCTCAGATTCGCCCTATGAATTGGTGATCATATCAGCCCAGTTCGAAATAGGCTTTTGGCCCATTAAGTGTTCAGTGTTTAACTAGTTTCCAACCTGCTGCCCAATTGGGCTTCTTTGTATGGCGTGGGACCCAAGCATTGATCTACACACCAGCCACATGGGTTCGGCCCAGCCTTTATTACAAGGCCCAACCAAATTCACTGAAAGACTCAGTGACACCCTTGAGCCCATCACATGGACCCTATGGGCCCAACACTTACATTAAGTGGTCCCTGGGCCAAGCCATCTTATAAAAACCCAGGGACTGTGGGCAGGTGCAAGATTAGCCCATCAGGTATTATCCTAAATGGTCTTACACTTAACCTCTCAGCCCTTAATGATCAAGCACAGCCCGACAAGAGAAGACCTCTCTCTCGGCTGCAAGGAACAGTGCCGCACTCTCTACTCACATGGATCCCGAGAATTAAAACCTTTTGCAAATCTTTTGAAACCGTACATATATATATATATATATATATATATATATATATATATATATATATTATTTTGCAAAACAAAATTCCAACGATTGAAATCAATTGCCGGCAGTTTGGTTTCCATCAGAGAGAGTGCATTACTGATCATTACCATTGTCCGACAAAAGGGCTGATCCTGTTACTATGACCACTCACTCAGATGAATTCTCAGACTGCCCCAACATGTCCAGGTTTTGACCCTCATTAAGGATCTCACTGATTGACACATTAAAGACAACCCGATCCGACACCTAGTGATGTGTCATAATCGAGTCTAGGGGTTAGGTGTAACTTTCCAGTTTTGCCCATCTGTCTCCAAGGTCTAGGGCAATACTGAAAATCTGGTCCGGTTCAAGGGTTCAAGCAATCCCA
Organism: Nelumbo lutea; assembly: GCF_056320005.1. Lineage (NCBI taxonomy): Eukaryota > Viridiplantae > Streptophyta > Magnoliopsida > Proteales > Nelumbonaceae > Nelumbo > Nelumbo lutea. Next base: position 136,487,180 of record NC_142684.1, on the reverse strand, counting down.
TACTGCATGTGCCTTGGGACTTACCCTGATGGCCGAAACAAGCCATCCCAACACTTGGTGGCACACCAGTATCAGCCTTGGCAGGATAAATCTCCCCAGACTTATCCAATGGCTGTGAACATTTAAAACTAACACAAGTTTCTATAAGTGTCCAGTTTTAGGGTCTTATACAGAATTATACCAAACAACATGAATCAAACATGCACTTTAATTTATTTCCACTAAATAACAAAAGTACATCAAATCCGATTGAAGCTAAGGGCATACAAGACTGTTTAACAGCTCCCACTTGCACTTAGGTCCAATCTAGTACAAGCCGGAGTCCCATACTTTCCACGTGTTTCTCAAACACCTTCTGTGTTAGTGGCTTAGTCAATGGGTCTGCCACATTATCCGCTGATGCTACCTTCTGAATTAGGACGTCCCCTCTACCAACGATCTTCCGCAATACATGATACTTCCTCTCGATGTGCTTTGACTTCGAGTGGGCCCGAGGCTCTTTAGCCTGGGCGATCGCTCCATTGTTGTCACACAACAACGGGATGAGTGATGTGCTTTGCAGTGGACCCCTGTTTGTTGCTTTTCCAGTAAACAACACACGATCCTATCGTGAAAACATACCTAGATGTAGACTTTTTATCATCTGGATCCGACTGGAAATCGGCATCGGTTTACCCCAGAACTTGTAGTGAACTACCATCGAATACCAGACAAAACTCTTTTGTCCTTCGAAAGTATTTAAGTATGTTCTTCACAGCAGTCCAATGCTCCTGCCCTGGGTTAGCTTGGAATCTACTTACCACACTCACCACCTGAGCTATGTCCGAGCGAGTGCACAGCATGGCATACATGATGCTCCCTACGGCTGAGGCATAGGGAACGTCTCTCATGCCCTCAATCTCCTCAGAAGTCTTGGGAGACATCTTCTTGGAGAGAGTTACTCCATGTCTGAATGGAACATTTCCTTTCTTGGAGTTTTCCATGCTGTACTTTTGACAATTTTGTCAATGTAAGCAGCCTGGGATAATCCAATTATCCGCTTCGATCTATCTCTATAGAGTCAAAGACCCAGTATGTATGAAGCTTCTCCAAGATCTTTCATGGAGAACTGCTGTGACAGCCATACCTTGACCGAAGTCAACATTCCTACATCATTCCCAATGAGTAGGATATCGTCTACGTACAATACTAAAAAAGTAATCTTATCCCCACTGGACTTCCTGTAAACACAGGGCTCATCCGGATTCTGCTCAAAGTCAAACGTTTTGACGGCAAAATCAAAATGGATGTTCCAACTCCTAGAAGCCTGCTTAAGTCCATATATGGATCTGTTGAGTTTACATACCATGTGTTCTTGACCAGCAACAATAAAGCCTTGCGGCTGCTGCATGTAGATATCTTCACTAAGATCTCCATTCAGGAACGCGGTTTTGACATCCATTTGCCAAATCTCGTAGTTATGGTATGCTGCTACAGCTAGCAGGATCCTAATGGATTTAAGCATGGCCACGAGCGAAAAGGTTTCCTCATAATCGATGCCTTCTTTCTGAATATACCCTTTCGCCACCAAGCGAGCTTTGAAGGTCTCAATCCTGCCATTGGGGCCCTTCTTCCTCTTGTAGATCCATTTGCAACCAATTGCTTTTACCCCGGAGGGCGGATCCACTAGAGTCCAGACTCCATTGGTCTCCATTGAGTCCATCTCAGCTCTCATGGCCTCCACCCACTTCTGGGAATCTATGTCTAACATAGCTTCCGCGTAAGTCACAGGATCCTCTTCACTAGTCAAGGCTTTCACCAGGTAGGTATCCTGGTCATAACCATATCGGACTGGTGGTCTGGATACCCGGGTGGACCTTCTAGGTTGGTCGCTACCTGAAACTTGTGGGACATCTCCCACTGCTCGTGAGCTCTCCTCATCAAGAACTATTTCCTGACGGTGAGTGTCCATGATGTATTCAGATTCTAAGAATTGGGCGTTTCGACTACAGAACACTTTCTGCTCACTTGGGTCATAGAATAGATAACCCACTGAATCATTTGGGTAGCCTATAAATAGGCAATGACTGGTTTTGGATTCCAACTTGTCCGCACTTGTTCTTCTAACGTGTGCAGGACAACCCCAAATCTTCAAGTGTCTTACACTTGGCTTCCTTTCGGTTCATAGTTCATATGGAGTTTTCGGAACTGATTTGGTTGGAACCCGATTCAGCACGTAGATAGCAGTCTCTAATGCATATCCCCAAAAGGATGTGGGTAATTCTGAGCGTACGAGAAGTGACCGGACCATGTCCAACAAGGTCCTATTCCTCCTCTCTGAAACACCGTTAGTTGTGGTGTAGCAGGAGGAGCTAGATGTGACACTATCCCATTGTCCTTTAAGTAGTCCCTGAATTCGTCAGAGAAATACTTGCCACCTCGATCCGAGCCTTAACTTCTCTCCCTAACTGTTTCTCGACTTCCTATCTGAACTCTCTGAACTTTTCAAAGGATTCGGATTTGTGTCTCATTAGGTACATGTAACCATATCGTGAAAAATCATCTGTAAAGGTGATGAAGTACACGTGTTGAATCCGTGTCCTAACACTCAGGGGACCACATACATCAGTATGTATTAGGTCAAGTGTGCCTCCAGATCTTTCAGGCTTACCATCAAATGGCCGCTTAGTCATCTTACCTTGAAGGCAAGGCTCACAAGTGGGAAGATTTTCTACGGTTAGAAAATCCAAAGGACCATCCTTTACTAGTCTTGTGATTCACTCAATACCGATATGGCCAAGTCGGTAATGCCAGAGGCATGTGGGATTAACTGTATCACGATTCCTTTTCTTGGGATTTTCGACCGACGTAGTTTCGGTTAGGTTAGTTTCTAGAGAAGGATGTAGAACATAGAGACCATTCTCCAGTTCCCCGCATGCGATGAATTTGTTATTCCGTTTAACAGTAATCATATTACTAAAACAGTATATCCATCAACACACAGTTTAGAAACAGAAATTAAATTTATTCTCAAGTTTTGTACATAAAGACAATCTTTAAGTACAAGGATTCCTTCTCTAAAAACTAATTCTACGGTTCCTAACACCGCAGCTGCAACACTTGCAGTCGTTCCCAAGAATAGTGTCACCTCGCCATCACTCAATCTTCTGCTAACTTTGAACCCCTGCAGTGAGTTACACGCATGAGTTGAAGCCCCGGAGTCAACACACCAGGACACAGAAGTAACTAACATATTAGTTTCTATGACACAAGTTTTGATGTTACCTTTCTTAGATTCCAGGTAGGCAGGACAGTTCCTCTTCCAGTGGCTGGTCTGTTTGCAGAAGTGACAGACATCTGATGCCTTGTTCTTCTTCTGCTTCTTGGGTTTGGCAGCTTTCTTCTGGGGCTTCTTTGCCTTTCTCTTTTTCTTGCCCGATCTGTTAGCTTCAGCAAGCATAACCACAGGCTCATCCTTCTTTAAAAGATCCCCGGCCCTCTGCAACATATTGCTGAGTTTCTGGACGCTGACATTCAGCTTATTCATATTGTAGTTCATAGTGAACGCATTGAAGGAAGAGGGCAAAGAATTCAGGATGGCATCCACTTGCGTGCCAAGATCTAGCCCGGATCCAAGAGCTTCAAGTTCATTAATGTATCCCATCATCTGAAGACAATGGTCATGAACTTTTTGCCCCTTGGACATCTGCGCGGTCATGAACAATTTCAAGACCTTCTGTCGAGTAGAACGGTTCTGCTCTTCATACATTGTTCGTAGACTGTCAAATATGTCCTTGGCTAGTTCGATCTGATCGAACTGCTTCTGTATTGAGTTGTCTAATGAGGCAATGACAAAGCAGCGGGCTAGGGAGTTCTTATCCTTCCAATCTTGGTAGTCCCTCCTACGGGCCTCAAAAGCCCTATCACCCGGACGTTTCGGGGCAGGATTTTTCACCACTTTATCTAACTTTTCAGAAGTTATGACCAACATAAGATTTCTGTACCAATCGGCATAGTTTGGGCCCTTAAGCTTGTTATCATCTAGAAGCTTTGCAAATTGACCATTTGCCATTTTTTGATAAAACAACAAAAACGTTAGTCCACAACCTTAGTTTGATTCATGTTACCTACATAGATATGGTTTTTAATGTATGTTCCATTCCCATTTATTCATCTCTGAGATTTTCCCTCCCTTCTCAGTGACGGAGACGACGGAATGTCTTTGGAAATGTGGGAAATCACATAGGGTGCATGAAGCCAACTGTTTCAGCTGCATAACCCCACACTTTTCTATGATGGATCATATCCACTCATCAGATGAGTTTCCCTTTGGCCTCTGTCAAACAAGGTTCAGAGCCGTTTTCAGGTAAACCTTTCTGTCCAGTGAGTGCACACCCATCATATTCAGGTTACACCAATGTACCGTGAGAGAGTTCCCATTTTCTGGTGAAGCCCCTCCCACATCGGTCTATGATGCCCCTATCATCTAATGAAACACTCTAACAGATCCAACAGCAAATGGATAGCCCAATTTTATGGTGTGTTTCCTCATTACTGATGGACCCATCATTGTGCTAATGACGGAAGGCCTTTAGAGAGTCCATCAAATAGATCTCCCTATCACACGCACTCATATTTGCTTGGAGGGAACAAAATTACGCCCTAGTTCTAATTTAAGTCAAACCAAAGTGTCTCCCACTGACTTTCATAAAGCCAGATTTCTGGTGGGCCTCAATCGGCTAGGGGTTCTGTACGCATCTCTTTTCAGGGTTGTGGGGCCCACCAAGTGGAGAGGGGTCATCCAATGACCTTAAGGGACACCATGGCAATGATGTGCATTCAGCCATGGTGTGCGCAAGAACCACTAACGAGTTAACATGGGCCAAGTGCTTATGGCCCATGGTCACAGCACATCATACATCCAAACATCACAAGTAAAGGAAGAATTGATCCAATCAATTAACTGCTGTAAAGCCCATCGAATGGCCCATTTAAAACTTAAAGCATTAACAATTAATGTTTACTAGGTGTATGGGCTGAATTGCAGTTAGCAGTTCGGCCCATATAGCTTTTCTTACAACAATGGGCTTTTGTAGTTTTAACCCTTTAAAACTGGGCTTTACAGGTGGACCGAATTAATCCCTGTAATTGAACATCAGATTTGGAATAATCAGTGTGAGAAATATGGACTGAAAAAGAGCCCCCTTTGAATCTCAGGTTCGGTCCAAACAATTTTGGTCAAATCTAGTCCGAAAAGGTCCAAAACTGATTTTCAATTCAAGAATTAATTCAAGAGAGATCTGAAATTAATAATTTTTGATTTTAGACAATCACAAATAAAAAATATGGACTGTTCGTACCACCTGCAAAACAGAGGTTAATCACAAAAGTTACAGTTTCATAAACTGTAAATCGCAGTATGCGATTTCTCCATCTGCAAATCTCCAACGCCACCATCTTCTTCCTTCTTCTTTAATCAAGAAAATAAATAAAAAACAGAAATCCTATTTCTATTAATTAATTACATTCTTGATCAAATCCTATACATTCAGTCTAGAAAAATAAAAAAAATATTTACAGACCGAATAATAATAAAAGGAAGAAAAAAGGGTGCGCAGATTATCTGCGCCAAAACTGCACTGCGATCTCGAGGTTCGAACAGTCTATTAAATCAAAAATAAATAAAGAACAATTCTAAATAAATTTTTGGATTTAACAAAATTAATTTCAGATCAAACGCCCTTAACAAGAAACCATTTCTTGAAAAAAAAGGAAAGCAATCTACGCAGATCTTGGCAGAACGTTTTCTGTTCATCTGCGCAGGGTCAGATCTGATTTTCTTTTGGTTCAAGATTCGAACCTGTGGCTCTGATACCACTGAAAGAATGGTAGGATCCATCTAATGGACACCAAGAAAGGTGCGGAATGGGGTCAAATTTCAAAAAAAATTTCCTACCTTCTACCAACTGGGAATCATATTCCCTAAATTTAGAATACATTATTCAAGGATCCTACTTGAACCATAAACAAACCAGATCTGAACCAAAAGGAAACATGAAGGATTATACCTGATCCGGAGAAATAATATCTCCCAAAGTTGGTGTTCACGCCCAAGAATTGACCAAGATCCGCTCCTGCTGAAGATGACACAGCTGTGGATGGAACGGAACCAATAGGGTGCGTCCTACACACTAGATTCTTCACAAGAACCCTCTTGAAACCTTGAACATCAAATCCTAGTGTCTTTCTTGCAAGACTATTGTCAAGAACTGCTTTCTTGACTTCTTGTTGCTGCAAAGATCCAATCTTCCAACAGGTAGTGGCGGCGGCTGAAGGAGGAGAAGTCCAGGGACGAAGAGGGCAGAATTTTCTCTTCTCTCTGGAGTCTGTGAGAGATCAAATCTCAGATTGCAGGATGTGTGTCTTGCTTACTCCAATCCCCTTAGTTCGAAATCTGATATTTCTGCTAGGGTTTTCTCCTCTTTCTTCTTGATTAAGAAACCTCCCAATATTTTGGGAGTTATCCCAATCCAAATCAGTATTTGGATAGAGGTTAATCTTAATCCTATTTGCAGATTAAGTTAGTTAACTCCTGATCTTATCAGGAGGTTACCAGATTCAAATCTAATTTGAATTTGGTCTCTTAGAGTGGATAAGGTCAAAGACCCAATCCTTTTACTAACACTAATATCAGATTCGCCCTATGAATTGGTGATCATATCAGCCCAGTTCGAAATGGGCTTTTGGCCCATTAAGTGTTCAGTGTTTAACTAGTTTCCAACCTGCTGCCCAGTTGGGCTTCTTTGTATGGCGTGGGACCCAAGCATTGATCTACACACCAGCCACATGGGTTCGGCCCAACCTTTATTACAAGGCCCAGCCGAATTCACTAAAAGACTCAGTAACACCCTTGAGCCCATCACATGGACCCTATGGGCCCAACACTTACATTAAGTGGTCCCTGGGCCAAGCCATCTTATAAAAACCCAGGGACTGTGGGCAGGTGCAAGATTATCCCATCAGGTATTATCCTAAATGGTCTTACACTTAACCTCTCAGCCCTTAATGATCAAGCACAGCCCGACAAGAGAAGACCTCTCTCTCGGCTGCAAGGAACAGTGCCGCACTCTTTACTCACATGGATCCCGGGAATTAAATCCTTTTGCAAATCTTTTGAAACCGTACATATATATATATATTATTTTGCAAAACAAAATTCCAACGATTGAAATCAATTGCCGGCAGTTTGGTTTCCATCAGAGAGAGTGCATTACTGATCATTACCATTGTCCGACAAAGGGGCTGATCCTGTTACTATGACCACTCACTCAGATGAATTCTCAGACTGCCCCAACATGTCCAGGTTTTGACCCCCACTAAGGATCTCACTGATTGACACATCAAAGACAGCCCGATCCGACACCTAGTGATGTGTCATAATCGAGTATAGGGGTCAGGTGTAACTTTCCAGTTTTGCCCATCTGTCTCCAATGTCTAGGGCAATACTGGAAATCTGGTCTGGTTCAAGGGTTCAAGCAATCCCATACTGCATGTGCCTTGGGACTTACCCTGATGGCCGAAACAAGTCATCCCATCACTTGGTGGCACACCAGTATCAGCCTTGGCAGGATAAATCTCCCCAGACTTATCCAATGGCTGTGAACATTTAAAACTAACACAAGTTTCTATAAGTGTCCAGTTTTAGGGTCTTATACAGAATTATACCAAACAACATGAATCAAACATGCACTTTAATTTATTTCCACTAAATAATAAAAGTACATCAAATCCGATTGAAGCTAAGGGCATACAAGACTGTCTAACACAGCTACTGTATAATCTCATTGGGATTATACAACTACTGTATACACCGACTTTACCATCTCATTGGAACCGATTCTGTGATAAGCTCAAGTAATTTCACTCTATCTGATGTGGGATCTGACTTCCGAGATGTTATTGACTAGCCACTTTTGTTAATAATGCAGATGTACTACTGTATGAGCAGAATATGGTGGAACAAGAAGCAGCCAAGAAGGAGCTTATAGAGAGTCTGAAAGTTTTACAAGGATAGCTTGGAGAGAAGCCATACTTCGGGGGTGAGACCTTTGGTTTTGTGGAACTGAGCCTTGTTCCCTTCTACAGATGCTTTTACTCCACTGAGACCTATGGGAACTTCAGCATTGAATCTGAGTGCCCAAAGATAGTGGCTTGGGGTAAAAGGTACATGGAGAGGGAGAGTGTCTACGAGACTCTTCCCCACCACCACAAGATATACGAATTTGTATTGCAACTCAAAAAGAGGCTTGGGATAGAGTAAACTATATATAGACTTCTCTCTGAGCAATATAGTAAATATATACAGGATTAATATTTGAGCATGCATGTACGTACCGGAAATTGCTGATGTATTTGGCTATATATGTGAAATAAAAACTTAATTAGGAATTATTGATGTGATGAAGCCATTAATTAGCAGGTTTATATGCATATGATGAATATAATAAAGCATCTATTTTTTTAATGTTTGCTATAGAATGCAATAGGAAGGCTCCCAATTAGGTAGTTATCTCCCAACATTAGTTGTACAAGAGAGTTGCATGCTTTTAGTCCATACGAAATGTTAGCAAACAACATATTTGACCCAAGGCTTAGGAACATAAACTTATGGCATTTACAAAAAATTGCAGCTAAGGTAGGTACAAGTTTGTTTTCAGACATTTGACCCAATATGAGGAGGAATGGTACATTCAAGCTTATTGTCAAAGAGTTGCAGATCCTCCAAACAGGTAAGGTTCTGTAACTCTAAAGAAATTTTGCGTGGCATATTTTTTATGGACAATTGTACATTCCTCAACTGTTTTGACTTTCCAAGCTGTATAGGAATGCTTCTATAATTAGGGCTGTTCACGAGTCAGTTTATTGGCATTTTTCCAACCAACCTGATCTGGTCAGTTTACCTAGAAATGAAACCGAAACCGACCCAGTACTAAGTAAAATCGACCTAGTCGGTTTGAATCGGTTTGGGTCGGTTTTGTGAATGATTCTCTTGGTGTGAACGGTAAAAGATTCAAGTCTAAGTGTCCAGTTTAAGGGTATTACACAGAAACACACCACAAGAACATGAATCAAATATGTACTTTATTCATTTACAATAAATGTCATAATGTACATCAATCTGATTGGAGCTAAGGACATACAATTGTCTAACAACTTCCACTTGCACTTAGGTCCAATCTGGTATAAGCCAGAGTCCCATACTTTCCACGTGTTTCTCAAACACTTTCTATGTCAGTGGCTTAGTCAATGGGTCTACTACATTTTCCGCTGATGCTACCCTCTGAATCAGGACGTCCCCTCTACCAACAATCTCTCGTAGTACACGATACTTCCTCTCGATGTGCTTCGACTTCGAGTGGGCTCGTGGCTCCTTAGCCCGAGCAATCACTCCATTGTTGTCACACAACAACGGGATGGGTGATGTGCTGGATGGAACTATTCCCAATTCATAAACAAACTTTTTCATCCACACGGCTTCCTTCGCAGGTTCACTTGCGGCAATGTATTCGGCTTCGGTTGTGGAGTCTGCCGTGGATCCCTTTTCCAGCAAACAACACAAGATCCTATCGTGAAAACATACCCAGATGTAGACTTTCTATCATCTGGATCCGACTAAAAATCGACATCAGTATACCCTTGGATCTATAGTGAGCTACCGTCGAATACCAGACAAAACTCTTTTGTCCTTCGAAGGTACTTAGAGTATATTTTTCACAGCAGTCCAGTGCTCCTATCCTGGGTTGGCCTGAAATCTGCTTACCACACTCACTGCCTGAGCAATGTCAGGATGAGTGCACAGTATGGAATACATGATGCTCCCTACGACTGAGGCATAGAGAACGTCCTTCATGCCCTCAATCTCCACAGAGGTCTTGGGAGACATCTTGGAAAGAGTGACTTCGTGCCTGAAAGGAACATTTCCCTTCTTGGAGTTCTCCATGCTGTATCTCTTAACTATTTTGTCAATGTAAGTAGATTGGGATAATCCTATTATCCACTTCGATCTATCTCTATAGAGTTGAATACCTAGTATATAGGAGGCTTCTCCAAGATCTTTCATGGAGAATTATTGTGAAAGCCATACTTTTACTGTAGTCAACATTCCTACATCATTCCCAATGAGTAGAATGTCGTCTACATATAGAACCAGAAACGTAACCTTATCCCCACTGGACTTCCTATAAACACAGGGCTCATCCAGGTTTTGCTCAAAGTCAAACTTTTTAATGGTAGAGTCAAACTGGATGTTCCAACTCCTAGAATCTTGCTTAAGTCCATATATGGATCTATTTAACTTACATACCATGTGTTCCTGACCCGCAACTATGAAACCTTACGGTTGCTACATATAGATATTTTCAGTAAGATCTCCATTCAGGAACGCAGTTTTGACATCCATTTGCTAAATCTTGTAGTCATGGTATGCTGCTACAGCTAGCAGGATCCGAATGGATTTAAGCATGGCCACGGGCGAAAATGTTTCCTCATAATCGATGTCCTCTTTCTGAGTATACCCTTTCACCACCAAACGAGCTTTGTAGGTCTCAACCTTACCATTGGGGCCCTTCTTCCTCTTTTAGATCCATTTGCAACCAATTTCTTTTACCCCGGGGGCGGATTCACTATAGTCTAGACTCCATTGGTTTCCATTGAGTCCATCTCAGCTCTCATGGCCTCTACCCACTTCAGGGAATCTATGTCCAACATAGCTTCCACATAACTCACGGGATCCTCCTCACTAGTCATGGCTTCCACCAGGTAACTATCCTGGTCATAGCCAAAACGGGCTGGTGGCCTGGATACCCGGGTAGATCTTCTAGGTTGGTCAATACCTAGAACCTGTGGGACACCTCCCACTGCTCCTGAGCTCTCCTCATCAAGAACTATTTCCTGACGATGGGTGTACAGGATATAATCATTCTCCAAGAATAGTGCATTTCGAACAACCACAAATCTTCAAGTGTCTGACACTTGGTTTCTTTCCAGTCCAAAGTTCGTATGGAGTATTCGGAACCAATTTGGTTGGAACCCGATTCAGCATGTATATCGTAGTCTCTAATGCGTAACCCCAAAAGGATGTGGGTAACTCTGAGTGTACGAGAAGTGACCGGACCATATCCAATAAGGTTCTATTCCTCTTCTCTAAAACACCGTTAAGCTGTTGTGTAGTAGGAGGAGCCAACTATGATATTATCCCGTTGACCTTCAAGTAGTCCCTGAATTCGTCAGAGAGATATTCGCCTCATCGGTCTGATCGAAGGGCCTTAATTTCTCTCCCTAATTATTTCTCAACCTCTTGTCTGAACTCTTTGAACTTTTCAAAGGATTTGGATTTATGTCTCATTAGGTACATGTAACCATACCGAAAATAATCATCGGTAAATGTAATGAAATACATGTGTTGGTTACGAGTCCTAACACCAAGGGGACCACATACGTCACTATGTATAAGGTCAAGCGTGCCCGTACATCTTTTAGGCTTACCGTTAAATGGCCGTTTTGTCATCTTACCCTGAAGGCAAGGTTAACAAGTGGGAAGATTTTCTACAGTTAGAAAATCCAAATGACCATCCTTTGCCACCCTTGTGATATGGTCAACACCGATATGGCCAAGTTGGTAATGCCATAGGCACATGGGATTAACTGTATCATAGTTTCTTTTCTTAGGGATATTAGCCGACATAGTTTCGGCTATGTTAGTTTCTAGAGAATGATGTAGAACATAGAGACCGTTCTCCAGTTCGCCGTATGCGATGAATCTGTTATTTCTTTTAATAGTAATCATATTACTAAAGGGTTATTTCTCCTTCACTCAGCCTTCTGCTTACCTTGAACCCCCTGCAGTGAGTTACATGCTTGAGTTGAAGCCTCGGAGTCAATACACCAGGACGCAGAAGCTACCAACAAATTGGTTTCTATGACACAAGATTTGAGATTACCTTTCTTGGATTCCAGGTATTGAGGACAATTCCTCTTCCAGTGGCCGATCTGCTTGCAAAAGCGACAAGCATTTGATGCCTTGTCTTTCCTCTGCTTCTTGGGTTTGGTGGTCTTCTTCTGGGGCTTCCTCTTTGCCCTCCTTTTCTTGCCCGATTTGCCTACTTCATCAAGCATGGCAATGGGCTCATCCTTCTTAATCAATTCTTTGGCCCTCTGCAACATATTGCTGCGTTCCTACAAGCTGACATTCAACTTGTTCATGTTGTAATTCATGATGAATGGATTGAAGGATGGAGGCAAAGAGTTGAGAATAGCATCTATTTGGGTTACCAGATCCAGTCTGGATCCAAGAGCCTCCAGCTCGTTAATATAACCCATCATCCGAAGACAATGGTCATGAACTTGTTGGCCCTTGGACATCTGCGCAGTCATGAACTGCTTCAAGACCTTCTGTCGAGTAGAACAGTTCTGCTCTTTGTACATTGTCTTGAAACTGTCCAATATGTCTTTGGCAAGTTCGATCTGATCGAACTGCCTCTATATTGGATTATCCAACGAGGCAATGATATAGCAGCGGGCAAGGGAGTTTTTCTCCTCCCATTCTTGGTATCCCTTCTCCGGGCCTTAGAAGCCCTATCTCCCGGACAATCTGGGGCAAGATTCTTGGCCACCTTATCCAACTTCTTAGAGGTCAAGACCAGCATGAGGTTACAATACCAGTCGGCATAGTTTGGGCCCTTAAGCTTGTTGTAATCAAGAAGCTTTGCAAATTGTCCATTTTCCATTTTCTGATAAAAGAGCAAACATCAATCCACAACCTAATTTGATTCATGTTCATTACATAGATATGGCTTTTAATCTATGTTTTATTCCCATTTGTTCATCTCTGAGATTTCCCTCCTATCTCAGTGATGGAGACAACAACTTGTCTCTGGAAATGTGAGAAACCACATAGGGTGCATGGAGCCAACTGTTTCACCTGCAAAACCTCACCACCTTTCTGTGAAAGATCATATCCACTCATCATATGAACTTTCCCTTTGGCCTCTGTCAGACAAGGTTCATAGCCATTTTAGGTTAAACCTTTCTGTCCAGTGAGTGCTTGCCCATCATATTCGTGAACGCCAAGGTACCACGAGAGAGTTCCCATTTTCTAGTGAAGCCCCTCTCACATCGGTCTATGATGCCTCTATCATCTTATGAAACACTCAAACAAATCCAACAGCAAATGGATAGCCCATTTTTTGGTGCGTTTCCTCATTACTGAAGGACCCATCTTCATGCTAATGATGGAAGGCCTTTAGAGAGTTCATCATATGAATTTCCCTATCACATGCACTCATATTACTAGAGGGAACAAGAATTACGCCCTAGTTCAGTTTAGGTCACTGACTTTCATAAAGCCTGATTTCGGTGGGCCCTAATCGGCTAGGTTCTGTACGTATCCTCTTCAGGAGGTGTGGGGCTCACCACTGAGGGAGATCATCAAATGATCTTTAGGGACAGCATGGCAATGATGTGCATTCAGCCATGGTGTGCGCAAGAGCCACTTCCGTAACTGCATGGGCCAAGTACTTATGGCCCATGAACATTGCACATCACACATCCATACATCACACGCAGGGATAAATTGATCCAATCAATTAAATATCTATAAAGCCCATAATCATTCACAACATTAATAATTAACATTATCTAGGTATATGGTTCGAATTAGGGTTAAGCAGTTTGGTCCATATAGCTTTTCCTACAATTGTGGGCTTTTAGCAGTTTTAACAATTTAAAAGTGAGCCTTACAGGATGGGCCAAATTTTAATTATCAATCCTTAGGCCCATCGGTGGGAAATTAGGGCTGACATCAGCCTTGATCGAACCCTAGATTCGGTTCAACCAGTTTGGACCAATCTGGTTCGAATGGATCTAGGGTTTGATCTTTAATTAAAGATTTAATCCAAGAAACTGATATGAAATTAAATACTGATCAAAGAAAAGCAAGAATCAATCAAAGAGGGCTGTTCGCACATCACATCCTGCAAAACAGAGGTTAGATCACAGTATGCAGTTTCACAAACTGCAAACCGCGGATAGCAATATTTCAATATGCGAAATCTCCTTCCTACGCTGCCATCTTTGATCCAAAATAATAAAATAGAAACCCTAAATTTCTATTCATATTACATCAGATTGAATCCTATACATTCAGTCTAAAAAATAAAAAAAAATTATTAAATAAATCAAGAAACTGCAAATCATAGATTGTCACAAGCTAGACAAAGATTTCGATCTCCACTTGTACGAACAACCCATAAATCAAGAAAATTATAAAGAGCAATTCTAAATAAAATTCAGATTTATAAAATTTAATTTCAGATCATTCGCCCTCTAACTGGGAAACAATTTTCCAAAAAAAACCTTAATCTGCACAAATCGGGTAGAACGCCTTCTGCCCATTTGTGCAGGTTCAGATTTGCTTTAATTCAGTTCAAGACTTGAACCATGGCTCTGATACCACTGAAGGGGTGAGAGATCCATCATATGGATGGCCGAACCTTGTAGGTAGGTTAGCCGAAATTTCAAAAATTTCCTCTCCCCTCATCTGGGAATCACATTCCCTGTTTTAGAAAATCTACATTTTCAAGGATAAATCTTGAACCATAAACCGAACTAGATCTGAAACCAGAAGCCGAAGAGGGATATACCTGATACAGAGAAACAATATCTCCCAGTGGAGGTGTTCACACCCAAGGAAGGAACAAAAAACTACTTCCACTGAAGATGGTGCAGTGTATGATGGAGCAGAATCAACAGTGTTCGTCCAATGAACCAAACCCTTCACAAGAATTTGCTGGAGGCTATGAGCACAACTTCTGATCAGCCTTTCTCCAAAAGCTGATATCAAGATTCAATCTTGATCATTCCTGCTTGAATGAGGAGATCGAATTGGCAGTTATGGCGGCGGCAGGAAGGAGGCAGGAAGTAGAAAATAGCGCAGTGGTGCTATGTTCTCCCTTCTGTATTTCTTGCTCTGAAAGTGAGAATGTGATCATCAAAGAGGCTGCCGCCCCCTCCTCCTTTTATAACCTATGGGATCAGCTCCTAATCCCATTAGGAGTTGTTGATCCAAATTATATTTGGATCTGAATTCCCTTTAAGTGATAAGGATAGGCCCTTATCTTATCTGCAGATTAGATCATCCCTCTCCTAATCTTATTAGGAGGTTCCAGATCTAAATCTCATTTAGATCTAGACTCTCTGAGCGGATAGGGTTAAGACCCTATCCTATCTTCTAATCTAATCTCAGATCCACTCCTTAGTTTAACTGATCAAATCATCCCAGTTCGAAATGGGCTTTAGGCCTAATAAATATATGTGCTCACTTAGCCTTCCAAACTACTGTCCAGTTGGGCTTCCTTATATAGCATGGGACCCAAGCATTGATCTACACATCGGCCACAAGGGTTCGGCCCAGCCTTTGTTACAAGGCCTAGCCGAATTCACTAGAAAGCCCAGTGAACCCCTTGAGCCCATCACATGGACTCTATGGGTCCAACACTTACATTAAGTGGTCCCTGGGCCAAGCCACCTTGTAACACCCAGGGAATGTGGGCAGATGCAAGATTAAACCATCAGGTATTACCCTCAATGGTCTTACACTTAACCTTTAAGCCCATAATGGTCAAACATTGCTCGACAAGAGAGGACCTCTCCCTCGGCTGCAAGGAACAGTGCTGCACTCTCTACTCACATGGATCCCGGGAATTAAAACCTTTTGCAAACATTTTGAAACCATAACATATATATATATATATTTATATCCGTATATAAAATATATTTTGCAAAACAAATTTCAATGATTGAAATCAACTACCGGTAGTCTTGGTTTCCATAAGAGAGAGCGCATCCCCGATCATTACCATTGTCCAACAAAGGGGCTGATCCTATCACTATGATCCCCCACTCAGGTGAATTCTCAAATTGCCCTAACATACCCAGTTTTTGACCCCCTCTAAGGATCTCACTGATTGTCATATCAAAGATAGCCCAATCCGACACCTAGTGCAGTATCATAATCGAGTCTAGGGGTCAGGTGTAACTTTTCAATTTTGCCCATCAATCTCCAAGGTCCAGGGAAATACTGAAAATCTGGTCCGGTTTAGAGTTTCAAGTAAACCTACACTACATGTGCTTCGGGTCTCACCCTGACAGCTGAGATAGGCCATCCCAACACTTGGCAGCACACCAGTGTCAACCTTGGCAGGATAAATCTCCCCATACTTATCCCACAGCTGTGAACATTCTAAATTAACACGAGTCTCATAAGTGTTCAGTTTAAGGGTATTACACAGAAACACACCACAAGAACATGAATCAAATATGTACTTTATTCATTTACAATAAATGTCATAATGTACATCAATCTTATTGGAGCTAAGGGCATACAACTGTCTAACAAAAGGATTTGAAATTACCTTGCTTCTTAGTCTCCAGATATTGAGGACAATTTCTCTTCCAGTGGCCAGTCTGCTTGCAGAAGTGACAGGCATCCGATGCCTTATTTTTCTTCTGCTTTTTAAATTTTCTACCCTTCTTCTGAGCCTTCCTTTTAGCCTTCTGCTTTTTCTTACTTGATTTGCCACCTTCAACAAGCATGGCTATCGGTTTATCCTTCGTAATTAGTTCTTCAACCCTCTGCCACATATTGTTGAGTTCCTGAAGGCTAACGTTTAGCTTATTCATGTAGTACTTCATGATAAACTAATTGAAGGATGGAGGTAAGGAATTGAGGACAACATCAATTTTGGTGTCATGATCTAGCCCTGACCCTAGAGCCTCCAGTTCATTGATATAACCCATCATCTTTAGACAATGGTCATGAACCTGTTGGTTCTCGGTCATCTGTGCGGGCATAAACAATTTTAAAACCTTTTGTCGAGTAGAACGGTTCTGCTCTTCATACATAGTCTTCAGACTATCCAATATATCTTTGGGCACTTCGATTTTATCGAATTGTCGTTGTATCGGATTGTCTAAAGATGATATAATATAACACCAGGCAAGAGATTATTTTTCTTCCCATTCTTGATACTCTCTTCTACGAGCCTCAGAAGCCTTGTCACTCGGACGATCCAGAGCAGGGTTTTTAGCAATTTTGTCCAATTTCTCGGATGTCAGAACCAGCATAAGGTTTTAGAACCAGTCAGCATAATTAGGGCCCTTGAGTTTGTTGTCATCCAACAATTTGGTGAAGTTTCTGTTTGCCATTTCTGGTAAAGGCAAGGCAAATTATTAGTCCACGACCTAAATTGATTCATGTGTACCTCATAGATATGGTTTTTAATCTATGTTCCATTTCCATTTATTTATCTTTGAGGTTTCCTTCCTATCTCTGTGATGGAGACTACGAACTGTCTCTGAAAATGTGGGAAACCACATACAGTGCATGAAGCCAACCGTTTCAGCTGCATAACCCCACCACCTTCTATGAAGGATCGTATCCACTCATCTAATGAGCTTTCCCTTTGGCCTCTGTCAGACAAGGTTCATTGGCATTTTAGGTTAAACCTTTCTGTCCAGTAAGTGCTCACCCATCATATTAGTGAACGCTAAGGTACCGTGAGAGAGCCTTTCATTTTAGGATAGGCCCCTCCCACATCGGTCTATGATGCCCCAATCATCCTATGAAACAATCCAACAGATCCAACAACAAATGGATAGCCCAATTTTATGGTGCATCTCCTCATTACTGAAGGACCTATCTTCATGCTAATGATGGAAGGCCTTTAGAGAGTTCATCATATGAACTTCCCTATCACATGCACTTATAGTTTGAGGAGGGAACGAATAATTACGCCCTAGATTTATTTAGGTCAAACCAAAGTGGCTCCTACTGACTTTCATTAAGCCAGATTTAGATGGGCCATAAACGGCTAGGGTTCCGCACGGTTCCTCTTGGGGAGGAAGTTGATGTAAGGCCCATCATGCAGGGAGATCATCCAATGATCTTAAGAACACCATGGCAATGATGTGCATTCAGCCATGGTGTACAAAAGAGCCACTATCGAATCAGCGTGGGCCAAGTGCTTATGGCCCATGAACGTAGCACATCATTCATCCATACATCACATGCATGAAATCTATAATTGATCCAATCAATTAAATAACTATAAAACCCATAAATAAAGCCCATTTAATTCCATAATATTACCAATTAATATTATCTAGGTATATGGGCTGAACCCATGTAGCATTTATGCTAAATTGTGCTAAAACAATTTTAACAAATTAAAACTGGGTTTTAAAGATGTGGGCCGAATTGCATCATGCAATTAACCATCACTCCTCGACCCATATAGGAAATTTCAGGGTTGAAAACAGGCCCTATTGAACCATAGATTTGGTCCAATATGGTTTGAATGGGTCTAGGATTTGATGTTTAATTCAAGATCCAATTCATGAAACATGATCTAAAAATAAAGAAATTGATACATGACAATCAAGAATCAGTAAGAGGTTTGTTCGCAGTATGCAGTTTCCAAAACTGCAAATCGCAGATCACTGAACCCGAATATGCAAAATTCTCTCCTTTGCACTTTCAACTTCGTCTTCGAATGAAATAAAATAGAAAACCTAATTTTTCTATTAATATTACATTAGATTCAAATTCCTATACATTTCGTCTAAAAATAAAATAAAAAGAAATTATTTATAGACAAAGAATGAATAGAATAAATCAGTAGGTGCGCATATTTCTTGCGCCAATAAAAGAATTCGATCTACATCATACAAACAATCCAAAATCCAAGAAAAATATATAGAACAATTATGAATATAAATAAGATTAATAAAGATTTAATTTCAGATCATTCTCCCAAAACTGGGAACCGATT
The DNA here is from genome assembly GCF_056320005.1 of Nelumbo lutea. Lineage (NCBI taxonomy): Eukaryota > Viridiplantae > Streptophyta > Magnoliopsida > Proteales > Nelumbonaceae > Nelumbo > Nelumbo lutea. Next base: position 136,468,314 of record NC_142684.1, on the reverse strand, counting down.
TCCTAGAAAAAACGTTAATTGCGCAAATCGGGTCGAACGCCTTTTGCCCATTTGCGCAAATTCAGATTTGGTTTAATTTGGTTCAAGATTTGAACCTAGCTCTAATACCACTGAAAGGATGAAAGATCCATCATATGGATGGATGAACCCTGCAGGAAGGTTGGGCGAAATTTTAAAAATTTCTCTCTCTCCCATCTGGGAATCGCATTCCCTTATTTTAGAAAACTGCATTTTCAAGGATCAATCTTGAACCAAAACTGGACCAGATCTGAAACCAGAAGGGAGGAGAGGGATGTACTTGATACGAAGTAGCAGTAACTCCTAATGAAGGTCTTAACGCCCAAGGAGAAAACCAAAACCCGCTTCCACTGAAGATGACACAGTGTGTGGTGAAGCAAGATCAATAGGACGACTCTTCAGTAAGAATCGAATTCTTCAGCAAGAATGGAGTAGAGGGCTGGTGAGCACGACATCATATTGCTTCTTCTACCAAGAAACAATATCAAGAACAATTCATGATCACTCCCACAAGTGGAGAACGAACTGGGTAGGGACGACAAGAACAGGGAAGGACTTTACAGATTGTTGTGATGTGTAACTGAGGAATTCACCATCTTTATTTATAGCCTTTTCAGGATCAGGCTCCTAATCCAATTAGGAGAGAGTTCCTTAATCCAAATCTGATATTTGGATCTAGACTCTTGAATGGATAAGACTTATCTTATCCTTCAGCTAATCCTAATAAGATTATAAATCCTATCTTGCCTCCTTTTAATTAACCAACTTAAGCCTAGTTCGAATTGGGCTTTAGGCCCATTAAGTTTTTGTGCTCACTTAACCTCTTAATCCGCTGCCTAGTTGGCTCTCTTTGTATGGTGTGGGACCCAAACATTGATCTACACATCAACCACCTGGGTTCAATCCAACTTTTGTTATAAGGCCTGGCTGAATTCACTATAGGAGACAGTGAACCCTTGAGTCCATCACTATGGACTCTTAATGGGCCCAACATTTACACTAAATGGTCATTGGGTCTAGCCACCTTATGAAAATCCAAGGACTGTGGGCAGATGCAAGATTAGCCCATCAGGTAATACCCTCAATGGTCTTACACTTAACCTCTCAGCCCATAATGATCAAACACTGCCCGACAAGAGAGGCCCTCTCCCTCGGCTGCAAGGAACAGTGTTGCACTGTTGACAGTTTAGGTTTCCATCAAAGAGAGTGCATTCCCTGATTATTCACTTTGTCCGACAAAGGAGTTGATCCTATCACTATGATCACCCACTCAGGTGAATTCTTAGACTGTCCCAACATACCCAAGTTTTGACCCCCTCTGAGGATCTCATTGGTTGGCATATCAAAGACAGCCCAATCCAACACGTAGTGCAGTACCATAATCGAGTCTAGGGGTCAGGTGTAAAAATTCCAATTTTGCCCATCTATCTCCAAGGTCCAGGGCAATACTGAAATTTTGGTCCGGTTCAGGGTTTCCAGAAAACCCACACTACATGCATCTCAGGTCTCATCTTGGTAGCTGAGACAAGCCACCCAACCAACTTGGCGGCACATCAGTGTCAGCCTTGATAGGATAAATCTCCCCAGATCTATCCAACGACTATGAAGATTCTAAACTAACACGAGTCTCATAAGTGTCAGTTTAAGGGTATTTCACAGAAACACACCAAAACACATGAATCAATTATGTACTTTTATTCATTTACAATAAATGTCATTAAGTACATCAATTTGATTGGATCTAAGGGCATACACTGTCTAACAGGTATCTCTCCCTTCAATGCACCAAACAATTAAAGAATAAACAGGGAAAGAAAGGAAAGATAACTCAAAATTGATAGTTAAAGAATTCCAACAAGTTTTCTTTCCATCACAAAGAAGCAGGGAATTCCAACAAGTTGTACAATTTGTTGCATTGTACACAAAACCCCTCACTTCAACAAATTAAAATGCACATACCAATAACCAACAACTGCATATCCTTTAACTGAACCCATTAAATTAAACCATAATAACTAATTTTTCAAACCCATTATTTCCTCCTTTAAGAACTACTCAACTGAAATGCCAAACAAGCTTCTTGAACCTATACCAATAAACAACAACAAAAAACATTGAAAAAAACTAAGTTGTACCTGAAAGCAAAGAGAGACCCTACAAGGAGGGAGTATGCAAAGCAGTTTCACTGGTTTGAATCTGGCACTAAATCCAGCTCACTAATGTGTTTTCAAGCTGGAACAACTCAACACACTGAGAAGTTTTACTACATGTGATTGAAAAAAACATCCTGAAGAAACCAGAAAATATAATTTCTTAGTAGTCACACCGACATGTTATAAGCAGAGAACCCATTTGGGATCCAACAACCAACCATCTAGAACCATGTACTTAAAGGTAATTTTTGAAAATAACTATAAATCCTATGGTAAATTTCCTTTGCTCACTATACCTTATGTGATGGATATGAGAAATAGTGAACCTAGTTGAAATAATTACCGAATGCATAGGCACCTTCTCTTCATTCTCGAGCAGACCTCATCATCATCATCATCATCATCATCATCGAAGCTCACATTTCACATGGAGTCTGCCTATAGAGAGGGCCTAGGAGGCAACTTGAAGAGGTCTGAGATCGCAAATTTCACTCAACACCCCCACCTCACCTTCACCCTAATGTTTCTTGTGAAAACTTTCCCCTTGAAATTTCCGATGATGACTTCATTGTGGTTCCTGAGAATCTCTCTCCTATTCTACCGCTGGATTTCAAAAATTCTTCACAAGCAAACAATGAGAGATGCTAAAAAACCAGCACAGTATCTAACCATCCAATAGATTACTTCCTTCAAAGGTTAGGGCTCAGAGTGTAGAGTGAATGGCTAGATTACTGCATTTTGGTTCTTCAGGGCTCCATCACCAATTTTGGGAGAGAAATGGCGGGAGAGTTCATCCTTAAAATGTCTAGAATATGAGGACGTGGGAAAGATGGCGTTCTTTCTTGTTTCTGAGAGAGAAACGAGACAGGGTATGCGGGGGAGATATGGTCTTCGTGGAAGATAGGGTACGAAAGACTAAGGGTTTGAGGGTGATAAACTTACCAAAAGAATTGGAATAAGTGGAAGTTATAGTCTTCTTTCTTGGTTCCAAGAGAGAAACCGAACAGGGAGAAACGTACTGGAAGAGTGTCTCAGCGAAACAAACTGAGCAATGAGAATGGGATGTGGTTAGAGAAAGAAGAGCTCGTGGTTAAAAGTTACCAATTTGCTACCAAAATAATCGGAATAAGTGGAATTTACAGTTGTGTTTCTCGGTTCCGAGAGAGAAACCGAAGAGGGAGAACATAGTGGGAGAGCGTGTCACAGCCTGAGTGAAATGTCCATAATGGAAAATTACCTATTTTCCCTTCAATATCTAACCACGTGGTTAGACAAAAAAGGGTAGTAAAGGTCCAACGAAATGTCCTGAATGGAGAGCTATTCGCTCTTTTATTATTATTACTACTACTACTACTATTATTATTATTATTATTATTATTATTATTATTATTATTATTATTACTAGTAGTAGTAGTAGTAGTAGTAGTAGTAGTAGTAGTAGTATATATATATATATAGTCCTTGAATCACTTCTCTCCCCCTTTCCACCACTCCTAGTTTGCCATCTCAGCACCCTCTCTCTTCATTCCTCTCCCTTCCCATTGGGTTCTCTCTCCCTCCTACAACTCATGTCTCTCACTTTCTATAACAACCTAACTTCTCTCCTTAATTAGCTCAATATATATTTTATCCTCTCCCTCACTTCTATCTCTTATTCCTCTCTATTCTCTCCATTTTCTCACAAAAATAGGGCCTAGGTTTATTAAGATTTGGCTTTCTAAATCAAACAATATTTATATCTATAGATGTGATTTCAAGCAAAGAGAGGGGAATAAGGGGAATTTGACGTTTCCTATATATTCATGGCATCTTCCATTATTGTTAAATACTTCATTAGTTATGAAAATTATTAAAAAATTCTGGAAAATGTTCTACCAAAAATTATGAAATAATTATTTCAGAAATAATCCATTATTTACAAATATTAAATAATTTAATAATACTCAAAATTAATAAACAAATAAAAAATCCATTGTTTAATATTTTTGGTTATTAATAAATGTTCAAAATTTCAACGTTTAACATAATTTACATTAATCATTGTAATTTAATAAAAAATTGTTAAATTTTTACAATAATAATTTATTGATAAAAGATATTACTAATCAGCTTAGTTTACTAATTTCTATAAAATCAATAATTATAGCTGATGTAGGGTGATTTGGCCTGACCTCATAGTACGGGGACACGTGTATATGACTTGGCATAAGTTACAACTCAGCGTGACAACCTGGCCACAACTCGGCGTAGTGAGCTCTCCGAGGCCCAGTCAAACGACTCGACGGGTGTGACAGCTCGCCGAGAAGCAAGGCCCATCTCGTTCGAACCTGAGGGTGCACCCCGAGCTCCCCCGTGCAAAGGGACCTGAGTCCCCCTTGAGACCCGACCTCCTCCTAAGGGACTCCGAGCTCTCCCTTCCTAAGAAGGGAGCACCCCAGCTTTTGGCTAAGTGTCCCGAGGGAGAAACACCTCGGGACAGCACCGTTGAGACTCCTATTCATACTTGCTTAAGGATCGCCTCCAGTACGGGCACCTCGGCGTACCTCGGAACCACGGTGCAAGCCAAACCTGCCCCAGGTGGTTCGGTGTACAGTAGCTCGGTAGACTGCAGGGAGATCTGCCTGACATCCGTACCTGCTGGATCCGGTGGCAGTGCTCGCATCCCTTGCTAGCCGGTATTCTGCCTGCCGTCTTTGAGAAGCATGGCACGCCTGACGAGTCTATACCCTGCAGTAGCAGCCTGTAGCAGCAACCTGCACCTGCCACCCTAGCCCTGGTAGTAATGACTAGGGCAGTGGGGGTTACGCCTTATGTGACCAAGCTCTGGTATAAAAGGACCCCGACCCTCACGAAGCAAAGGTATTGAAGATAGCACTTTTAACACTCTTAACTCTCTACGTCATCTTTGAGTTCCCTCAGAGTTCTAACTTAGCCATCGGAGTGTTCCCGTCGGGAGAGCTCCCCGAGAACCCTTCACCTTCCTCTTCCTCTCAGGTGCCGTCTTCACAGGTAGGAGCCAAGTCTCAGCCAGCTAGGAGTGCCCAAATTGTGTTGCATCATTTGGCGCCGTCTGTGGGAAACGCTTCAAAAGGTCTTCCTTTAACTTCTATGAAACCTTCTCCCAAGAACTCATCTGCAACACCTATGGCTTCCTCCAGCAACACTGGATGCCGGAACACCCCTAAGGAACAACCCCAGTTACCCACTGTCTGCATCGGGCAGTTCGCCTCCCCCTCTCTGTGGACGGGGTTCCAAGTCTGAATGTGCTTCAGACGGTAGCACCCGTGACTATTCCACAAACTTCTACAGTCGGAACAACCTTCGCTGAACCCACCATCCTCCCTCCGGTGGCCAGCCAAGGTCAGCTTGAGGATCTGATACAGTGCATGGGCCATGCAGGCTCAGATGCAATAGATCCAGCAACTCCAGTTCCACCAGCAGCAAGTGCTGCACCAAGTTTCCCAATACCAGTATTAGCAACAATTTCCTTCACTCCCTCCTCGGCATCCAGCTTCGTAGCCAACCAAGCCTCACCACCGAAGTGAACTTCCTTCCTGCCGAGGAGAGACCTCGGTATCATCCCATGGAAGGAAGGAAAGACCCCCTACCCCTGCCTCGTGGCCTGTAGTTAGGTCGGGGGCCTCCCAACCGGTTAGGCCGGTATCTCCTCAGCGCTCTTAGTTCGAACCTCCACTTGCCAAAAACCGGTTTGAAGAGCTGGCCGACGATCTGGAACAAGGTCCCTTTATTCGCAGCTACCGACAACCGTCCGAGCTTTTCCCTGGGCCCATCGAGCTCAGTAATACCGAGGCTAACAACACCAATGCCGAGCTGGCTAAGAAGCAGCGAAATCATCGCCGAGCTCGCCGAACTACCACCCACGACCTGCCTGAGCTCAAAGGCAAGGTAGAGGTAAGTTCGGGTGAGGTAAAAGCTACACCACTTCTTTCAGTTCCCTCCCCCTCTGTCACCAGAGCTCCTTGTTGTCCCCATGCCAAGGGAGTTCAAGCTCCCCCCGCTGGACAAGTACGATGGGTCCTTCAATCCCAATGACCACGTGGACGCCTTTAAGTTCCAGATGCATCTGGCTAGAGCGAGTGAGTCTTGCATGTGTGTGGCCTTCTCCACCACTTTCAAAGGAGTAGCCTGCACTTGGTACTGAAACCTCGCGCCAGGTTCAATAAGGAGCTGGATGCAGTTCATGCAGGTCTTCACCTCCCACTTCGTCACTAGTAAAAGGTGCCCAAGGACCCAAGAAAGCCTCCTTAGCATAGTCCAGAGGGAAGGAGAGTCCATCCAGAACTATATCAAGCGGTTTAATGACGCTTGCTTGCAGATACCTGACCTAGACCCTGCAGTTTGGCTCACAATAATCACAGCCCAGAATGTGTAGAATTTCTTTTGGAAGAACATAGTGTGTCATTTCGGATTACCTCGGGTACTGATCTCCAACAATGGTAAGCAGTTCAAAGACATCAAATTCCAAAACTGGTGCCGAGACATGGGAATTCAGCAGAATTTCACCTCGGTGGTGCACCCTTAGGCAAATGGTCAGACGGAAGTCACGAATAGAGCTATTCTCCACAAACTAAAGGCACGACTAGACCGAGCTAAGGGACTATGGGCAGATGAGGTACCCAGTGTATTATGGGCCTATCGTACAACAGAAAAGACCGCCACAGGAGAAACCCCCTTTAACCTCACCTACGACACCGAAGTAGTCATTCCAGCTGAGATCGAAGTCCCCTCGCTGAGAGTAGAAGCACATGATGATAGGGTGAATGAAGACAAGCTACGCACCAATCTCGACTTGCTTGAAGAAGTACGAGACCTCGCATACATCAGGACCGCGGCCTACCAGTAAAGGGTAGCTCGGTACTATAAAACCAGGGTCAAAAAGTGAACTTTCCGCGTTGGCGACCTGGTTCTCCGTAAGGTTATGGTGCCTGAGCCCGGTGTTGGCAAGCTCGGTCCAAATTGGGAAGGACCCTACCGAGTAAGCGAGTACTCGGGGAAGAAACATACGAGCTCGAAACCCTGGAAGGGGAACAAGTACCTCAGGCATGGAATATTGTCAACCTAAGGCAGTATTACGTATAAATAACTGAGTGAACCACTCAGGGCTTAAGGGCCAAAATGTCGAGCTAACAAAGACCTCGACGTAATAAAACCCAGTCGCTTCTATGCCATGGGTGAACTCTGAGAGTAGGCCACGAGCCTCTCAGGGCTCAAGGGCCAAAATGCCAAACTAACAGACTCTGGCATAATAACCTAGCCACCCCTATGACACGAACGAATTCTAAGGGGCTAAGACACAGAGCTGACCAAGGAGCTCGACACCACAGTACATGATGCATCGAGGGTGCAAGCAGACCAGCAGATTCCGCGACGCTTAGCTCACCTCGGCATATGACTAGAAGACAGTTCGGGCACATGCCTTACTATGTCTTACTGTCAATCACCTCGGTGTACGCCAGAGGACAATTTGGGTACATGCCTTACTATGCCTTACTGTCAATCACCTCGGTGTACGCCAAAGGGCAGTTCGGGCACATGCCTTACTATGCCTGACTGTCAATCACCTCGGTGTACGCTAGAGGACAGTTTGGGCACATGCCTTACTATGCCTTACTGTCAATCGCCTCGGTGTATGCCACAAGACAGTTCGGGCATGTGCCTTACCATGCCCTACTATGTCAATCACCTCGCATACTCAACCATGATAGCTCGGATAAAACAACATTTGGGAAAGAAAGACCAATTTCATTAACAAGTAAGTTTTGTACAATGAGCTTGCCAAAAAAAAAAGACTACTACAAAAGACTGAGCTCGCAGGCTCGGAGTACAAGGACAATCACTTCAGCGGCTCTTCGTCTCCGCGTGAGACCTCCTCAGGAGCTTCAGGCTGGTCAGGGGCGTCTGCTTCTTCGTCACCATCCTCCTCTTCTGAATCTGGATCCTTTGTGGCTTGGCGAGCTATTTCATCTGTGATTCGCGAGGTGGTGATGGCACTTGTGTCAAGCTCGGGGTACGTGTGCCTTATCAGCCACCTGCTGAGCTTGAACTCCTTGCGGTAAGCCTCCCCCAGAACGACATAGAATTTATCAGACTGGATGTACTCCACGACAGCCTTGATCTTCGTCTCCTCTATCACTTGAGTGAAGATCTCGGTCTTCTCTTCGAGGTCCGCCTTGAGGAACTCCACCTCGTGCAGGAGGGCCTTCTCATTCTCCTTAAGGCCTTCTGCCTCTACCTTGAGGGCGTCCAGCTCGCCCCTCAGCACACCCTTCTCGTGTGTCAGCTCTACTTTGAGGGCCTCCACCTTGCCCCTCAGCATGTCCTTCTCGCATGCTAGCACGTCCTTCTCGCGTGCTAGCTCGTCTCTCTCTGTCATCAGCGTCGTAATAATATCCCTTTGGCCCCTGGCACCGCTCTCCAACCGGTGGATTTGCTCGTGATCTGCCCGCAGATCGGTATGGGCAGTGTGGGAAGACTCCTCAGCAGTTAGAGCCCGCTTCAGGTTCCTCTCGGGCTGAAGAGGAAGGGCGTGCACGACGGAGTTCGCCTGACAAAGGAAGTTAGTTAGTACCGAGGAAAAGTATATATATAAAAGAAAAGGAAAGGAAAAAGAAGAAAACTTACCACCATAGTGTGGGTGGCAGCTTGGGCTCCGAGCTGAGCAGGGTTGAGCATATCGGCCCAAACCCAGATTTCGTCGTTGTAAACGACCCCTTTGCTTTTTTGAAGGCTGCATTGGGGGACCAAGATACTTCGGCCCCCATCCGGGCTCCCCGAGCTGGAGATCTCTGTCTCAGCTGTATGAATAGGCTCGACGGAGACCTCAACTACTACGTCAACAGCCTCGATGGCAACCTCGGCCTCAGCTGCTGCCCTCATAGCGGGCTCAGCCGAGGTCTTGGGCTCCCTAGGTGGTATGGACTCCTCCAAGTCAATAATCGGAGGAGCCCTAGGGAGCTCGGGCTCAGAAGTTGGAGCCAACGGAAGCTTGGGCTCGGGAGTGGGGGCTGGCGGTGACTCGATATGAGCTCTCTTAGCAGCCCGCTTCTTCCTCCCCTTCATTTGCTTGAAGAGCCGATCTCCCTTAACGATCTCCCTTAAGTTTATCTGCCTTCATGGGACCTGGAACAAAGCTCAGCATTAGTACTCAAGTGAAAGAAAGGAGAAGGCCAGACAACTAAGGTACTAACTACCTACCCGGGCTCAAGCCGGCCTGGATGAGCATATTCTCGGTGATGTAATCCTTGAAACTACAACCGACCTCAGCCCACGATTGGAATGTCTCCCTGGTCTTCTTGTCGAGGATGATGTCGGGGTCTTGGATAGCTGCCCTCCAGTGAGTAGGGAAGGGCCACCCCGCAGGGTTTCGGACTACGAAGTAGTCCTGCTTCCAGGTTGGGATCTTGCTAGGAAGCTTATGCATCAACTTGAACCCCAGACGAGGGGATAAGTAGTAAGCCCTCCTATGCTTGGGGAGAACGCATGAAGCGCTCTTCTTGATGGTGAGGATAGAACAGAATATGTCCAAGTTAAGAGGGAGGACATACTCGTAGCAGAGGGAGATGGTCCCGACCACATTACGGACCGAGTTCGGGTGAAGTTGGTCTATTGTAACATTGAAGTGGTCCAGGACCTCCACTATGAGTGGATGGAAGGGAAGGCGCAACCCGGCTATGAGCTGCTCCTAGAAGATTACGACCTCATCAGGGTCGTGCTCCCATGGGAAGTTATTCACAGGAATATTGTAGGTGTACTCCCCGGGCAGGTTGTACTGTTGAATAAGGTGGCGGAGCCTCTCCAAGGTCATGGTGGAGGGTCTGTACCTGTCCAGCATCAGACCTTGGTGAGAGATGGATGCCAATTTACCCGAGGCCTCTCGCGTCTCGGGGGACTGGACTTCGATAGGGTTATCTTGAGCCGAGGTACCCACCTCGGGCACCTCGGGCTCATCTAGTTGGCTATCAAAGGAAGACATAATGAAACTGAAGAAGAGCTAGGGTGACTCACCAAAGAGAGATGGACCGGACTTGGAAGAACTAACCCGAGCTGGAGGCTTTGGACGCGAGCTCAAGACTACGGTTGAGGATTTGTGGCGAAGGAAAATGGCCAGGACCCTCACTATTTATAGCCACGATACACGAGCATCAATGGTTGAGATCGAAATGATCTGACGGTCCTCATGAAAACTGGTTGCACGACCTTCGAGGTGAAATCGGTTTAGCGCATTTTTTAATGTCCGCGGAGTCCATAAGTCGCATGACGTCCGCGCGTAGACCGTACGCGACCCGAGCTGCGCCTGGTAGAACCGATCAGAGAACCAGTCCAACCAATGAGCTAGCAGATACGAAAGCTCAAGACCCGAGCCAAATCCACCCGACAGGCCACAGACTCCCTACGCTGGGTCAAAACCCCTAGCACGGGGAGTGGGGGCAATTGATGTAGGGTGATTTGGCCCAACCTCGTAGTACGGGGACACATGTATATGACCTGGCATAAGTGACAACTCAACGTGATAGCCTAGCCACAACTCGGCATAGCGAGCTCGCCGAGGCCTGGCCAAACGACTCGGCGGGTGTGACAACTCGCCGAGAAGCAAGGCCCAACTCGCCCTGAACCTGAGGGTGGAGCACCCCGAACTCCCCCATGCAAAGGGACCTGAGTCCCTCTTGAGACCCGAGCTCCTCCTAAGGGACTCCGAGCTCTCCCTTCCTAAGAAGGGAGCACCCCAACTTTTGGCTAAGTGTCCCGAGGGAGAAACACCTCGGGACAACACCGTTGAGACTCCTGTTTGTACTTGCTTAAGGCTCGCCTCCAATACGGGCACCTCGGCATACCTCGGCACCACGGTGCAAGGCAACCTGCCCTAGGTGGTTCGGTGTACAATAGCTCGGCAGATTGCAGGGAGATTTGCCTGATATCCATACCTGCCGGATCTGGTGGCAGTGCTCGCATCCCTTGCCAGGCGACGTTCTGCCTGCCGTCTCTGAAAAGCATGGCACGCCTGACGACTCCGTACCCTACAGTAGCAACCTGTAGCAGCAGCCTGCACCTACCACCCCAGCCCTGGTAGTAACGACTAGGGCAGTGGCGGTTACGCCTGATGTGACCGAGCTCTGGTATAAAAGGACCCCGACCCTCACGAAGCAAAGGTATTGAAGATAGCACTTTTAACACTCTTAAATCTCTGTGTCTTTGAGTTTCCTTAGAGTTCTAACTTAGCCATCGGAGTGTTCTTGCTGGGAGAGCTCCCCGGGAACCCTTCACCTTCCTCTTCCTCTCAGGTGTCGTCGTCACAGCTAGAAGCCAAGTCTCAGCCAGCTAGGAGTGCCCAGATTGTGCTGCATCAATAGCTAACAATTATAAAATAATTTAGGGAAATTCTTTAACTAATAATCTATAATTATTTTTGAAATAAGTAATTAAAAAATTAAGAAATTAATCTATGAAAAAAATATTCTCCAAGTCTATTTAAATAATAATCCGTTATTATTATTCAACTAAATAGTTATTAAAAAATTTAGGAAAATTAAATTAGGAAATTAATCTATCAAAATTTGTTTCATAATTGTTTAAATAATACTCAATTATTATTATTTCAATAAATAATTTAGGAAAATTATTAAGTTTATCCACACCAATCTAGACCACTTGGTTGACTTCGACCACACCTGGATTTATATTAATTAACAACAAATGATTTACTTTTAATTAAAAATAATGTAATTTACCATAATTACATTTACTTTGATTAATAGTAAATAATTTAGGCTTAAAAAGTAAATAATTTACATTAGGGTTAAATACTTAAACTATCCTTTCAGTTTAGCAAATGGACACAAACATACCCTACTATTTAAGAAATTACTTAAAGTATCGCAGACATGCATTTTTGACAATGGACAACCATTAAGAACCCGTAACGGAAAGACTGAAAAGACTATTTTACCCTTGATTTTTCTCTAAATTTTCAAATTGTAGCATTTATTCTCCACCCAGATCTTACCTGACAACTCTAGATCTGAAGTCCCAAAACCAGATAATCCTTCCAAGATCTTTTCACTTCATTTGAACCGAACCAAAACCAAAACTTAAAAGAAAAGAGAAGGTTTATTACCATTGAGAACAAGTTCTAGGAATTAATAAAAAACTTAAAAGAAAAGGAACCAACTTGATAACCTGAATAATAGCAGTAGAAGAGGCAGACATATGGTTTCAGTCCATTGCTGCAGGAGCCTATGTACTTGTCAGAAAAAGCAAACACCTGCAATGTATTCCATGATAACAGGAGAAGAGATACTCAAGTTTTACCCTGATAGCTCTTGTAGGGAGAAGCTTGGTGTAAGAGGGGTCAGATCTTCTAAAAGACCAAAGAAACAGATGCAAGAACAGCTACATCGATCCGAATTAGAGGTGCTTTTGTCAAATCTTGGAAACACTTCTAGGAGTGTCCATGTCTTCAGGTCTCTCCCAACAAGCATGATCCTTGTTAGCATCACCAACCTACAATACACAAAAGCACCTTCAACTCCTTTGCTATACCTCTCATACCAATCAAATAGAAGAAATATTTCTAAAGATAGACTACTCCCTCTATAAAACCTTGAAACTAGATTTTCTACATCAAGGAAAGAAACAAAGCACAGAGGATGGGAATAAACACAAATTGAAACAAAAACCTGAATGTAAATATTGTCGGGGTGAGAGGTAGCTTTGAGAAGGTAATCAGTAGCCCAACAAATGATGATTCTTGTGTAATGTAACTCAGCCTTCATTTGCCCACCAAACTCGAGAACATTCCATGAAAGCATGGTGGTCGTGAAAACCATGGGAAACCCCAACTTCATTGTCCCCAATATCATAATATCCTCCCACCAAATCAACCTACATTTTTTGGTACCCGGTTGAGACTTCAGAATCTAATCCTCTTCACCAACGGTGGTCCGGTAGTTTTGAGTTTTGGAATTAAGAAAAATTATACATGTCACTTACATCACATGCAAGCGGATACGGATTGTAACAGTATTTTAATGGTAAAGAAGGATTTTGTCCATTTTAGAAATGTCAACGATACTTTAAATAATTTCTTAAACAATAAAAACCTCCCCTCTACTTTAACTTTAGCAAAATCCTTCATTCTATTTTCAAAAAAATCAACAAAAACCTCCCTTCCATTAATGAACCAGACGGAAAACATTAAACGGATGATAATTTTTTTAAATACCCATTTTACCCCTATACAAGTTATCGTGTACCCATGTTTACTAAAATACCCTTTCCTCCCTTATCATCCTGGTTCCTGAAGAATGGGTGAGGAACGAAAGGGAGAGGGGCAACAAGAGAACGAACCAGGAAGCGAATATTTCGGGAAGTGGAATGACTCTCGTGAAGAAGAAAATGACTTAGGCTAGACTCTGCCTTCAATCCCATTGGAGAACGAACGAACTCTGGGTATTCCAGGAAGTGCAAAATCCTCCCTTCTTCTTCACAGCAGGAGAACCAACTTTGCCTTCGGTCCCATTGGAGAGGAACGACGAAGCCCCATTTTAATTCGCCAGGGATTTACTAATAGATAGAGATGGTTCGTCTTCAATTCTAGTTTTGGACCTTAGTTTCTCAGGCAGCAAAACTGAAAGTGCTTCTGGTTCTGATTTACCAATGATTTACCAGTGGTTCTGGTAGAACAATGAATGTAATGAATTACCAGTGGTTCTGGTTCTGATAATAGAAGGAAGACGATGAACACAGTAACATTTCTAACGATGAACCACTGGTAAATCATTTCTGACGATAATAGAAGGATTGATTTACATTGTCATTTTGGCAATGTTGATTGAAGGTTCTCATGCAGGATTGGTTTACCCCAATGATTTACCAGAGAAGGAAGACGATGAACATAGAGCCACTGCCCTTATTTCTGATTTACCGGTGGTTCAGAAAGCGGGGATTATTGATTAGGTTTCTGTAATTTCCAACCAACCAGATTGCACAATTTCCAACCGATTAGGTTTCTATAATTTACCACTCCCCAATCTCATCTTCTGTTCTGAGATTAACTTCAACTCAATTGCTACACCATTTCTTTGGAATCCGTGGTCGGATCGGACTTCCTCTGCTTTCTTCCTAATCCAATGTTTCCAAAGAGCTGCCCCTGTTACGCATGTTTGATGGGTCCTAAGCGATCGTCCAATGTTTCCTAAGCACCGGTCTCTATCACTCCATTATTGCCCACTTACAGTGAAGAAGACAACGAACTATTCCGAACACAACCACTGCAAGATGAAAAAATCGGCCAACAAGATGAAGCACGACCGTCGTCCGGTGAAGAATCGTCACTGGAATATTCCGGGAAGTGGAGTATTCCGAGCACTATGTCTGCTTGCAACTGTTAATGTTAGGGTTTAGGGTTCGACTGCGTTCTGAAGAGAGAGTAATGAGTTTTCCGAATAAGGGTAAAATTGATATTTTGCAAATAGCTTAGATGATCTATAAGGATAAAAATGTAACTTTCGATGTTTTCCGTCTGGTTCATTAACGGAGTGGAGGTTTTGTCGATTTTTTTGAAAACAGAAGGGAGGATTTTGTTAAAGTTAAGCTAGAGGGGAGGTTTTTATGATTGTTAGAAACTTCAGGCTAGGTTTTTGTATTTTATCCTAAGTATTAAACCCTTTACATTAAGTTATTATTATTGTAAATAATTAATTTACTATATATTATTAATCAATAGCAATTTCTATATATATTTTTTGGAAATTATCATAAAATATTGTAATTTATTTTTATTTAATTTACTATTAGACTCAGATTGGAGTGAGCACAAATATAAATTTGTAGAGTACAAAACCTTATATTTTGCATTATTTTGTATGTATTTGCATTGTACATATTTGTATTTGTACTCCTTCCAACTAAAGCTTTAATTAATTAGTTATAGAAAATTATTAGAATTGTTGGAATGACAATTTTTCCTATAAAATTGGGGCCATACCCTGCCTTGCCCCAAATGGGGCAAGTTTTTTCAAATCTTAAATGAGGACGGGGAAGAGATGGGTTGGGGATAGGGAAAATATGTTTTTCCCAAATTAGGAGTAGGGTTGGCATATAATTCCCTGAACCTGATGGTAAATTAGTAAAATATCTATAAATTTAATATTGATTTTTAAAATATCTCTAAGTTTTCCTCATATTCTCTTAATTTCATTTATAAAATACCCTCAAAATTTCATAATACCCCTAAATTCCCATAACCCTATTTGTAAAATATCCATAAATTAGATTTTTTTTAGATGGTTGCCTCAAGGTGGGGAAAATTTGGGGATTCCACATCCCTAACAAGGAATGGGTGCCTCAACCCGAACCCACACCACTGGGGTTAGGGTAGGGATGGAGTAGAGTTTCTTGACTTATCGGAGTCAGGGACAAGGAGGGGTGCCCCATCCTGTGCATCACACAACCCACTAGTATAGCATATTGGAATGTGTTGGAACTGTTTGTTATTGAGAGGAGATATGAGGACTCGCACCTTTCGGCTTTGGGGGCTGCAATCCAAACGGACCCCAAATATTAGGATTTAGGAGAAGTGGCTTAGTTCAAATCTTGAAGTTTGAAACAATTTGAATCCATTCAACGGTTAAACATACTTTGAACTATGATAACCAAACAATCCTGGGTTAACTTTGGCTGTTGGGGCCCAACAACATAGGCTATTGAGACAGTTTTTGGGTTCAGTAGTTCATCTATTCATGCCATGTAGGGGTGGCAATGAGCCGAGATTTTCACAAGTTGCTCGAGCTTGGCTCATGAAAAGCTCAGCTTGGCTCGGTTTCAGCTGAGCTTGAGCTCGAGCTCGAGCCCGATTCAGTGGCTCAATTAATAAACGAGTCGAGCTCGAGCCTACTAGAGCTCAGCTCGTGAGGCTCGCGAGCCGACTCGAATATATAATATATATAATAAAATTATAGAAAATAATATATATAATAAAAATATTATAATTATTAATTATTATAATTCTTAGTTTTTAAATATAAAATAATTTTTATATAATAAATATTTTTATAAAATATAAAACGAGCCAAGCCAAGCCAAACTCGAGCTTATGAACTTTTGACTCAAGCCGAGCTCAAGCTCAAAGTTCTGGCTTGAACCGAGCTCGAGCCTTGTAGAATAGTCTCGAGCCAAGCTCGAGCCTGGTACTATTCGACTTGGCTCAGCTCGAATCTACCCCTAATGCCATGCTTTGGTTTTTAGTCAAAATAAATTAAGATGTA
The DNA here is from genome assembly GCF_056320005.1 of Nelumbo lutea. Classification (NCBI taxonomy): domain Eukaryota; kingdom Viridiplantae; phylum Streptophyta; class Magnoliopsida; order Proteales; family Nelumbonaceae; genus Nelumbo; species Nelumbo lutea. The sequence continues at coordinate 136,451,861 of NC_142684.1, read as the reverse complement.
ATTACTAATTTATCCATTCTCATAATAACGTGATATTTCTAGAAATTCTCTCAACAACATATTCTGTTGGCCCCAAACAACTAAAGATTTTCCATCGCTCCTTATCATTCAACATATAACAATTCATCGGGTCATTCAAATTGGAAATATTGACTGTCTAAACTGGACAGCTTGGGCTATCAAAGCTCTCCCCATATGATAAGTTAATTCCCATATTCCTTCTTTGCAATCAATTCTCGATGCATTGCTTGATGAACCAATCTGTCAGACGAAAATAGCCCTGTTTACATTTCAGGGTGTCAACATGGATAGCCCCCATGTATCTATACCTTTCTAGTGATATGGAAATTGTCTTATTATTATTATTATTATTATTATTATTATTATTATTATTATTATTAGGAATTTTCTTTATTAGTACCCAGTATTTTGGGCCTAGTGCCACTTTATTTTTTGAACTTTAAAATGTGACAATTCAGAATCCAAACTTTCAAAATGTATCAATCAAGTACCTACCATTAACCATCAAAATGTATCAATCATTCAAATGTTGATAAAAAATTAACAATCCCAAATCCTTGTTTCTTCTATTCAAGAAAGTTGGGATCACTTCTCAGTGGGCATTTTGGACCCCAACTTTCTTGAATAGAAGAGGTAAGGATTTATGATTGTTAATTTTTGTCAACGTTTGAATGTTTGATAAAAAAAATTAGATGACACTCGAAGGGCATTTGTGTCTTTTTCAAATACCATTTAACGGTTGGTTAACAACTTGTTAATGATAGGTGCTGGATTGACACGTTTTGAAAGTTTGTGTACTGAATTGTTGCATTTTAAAATTTGGGGACCAAAGTGGCACTAGACCCAAAGTACAGAGTATTAATTGGGAAATTTTCCTTATTATTATTATTATTATTATTATTATTATCTTCTTACATGTGATGTGGCTTTGGTCTCCACTCGAGTGGAGTGCTATATACTCAGTTTGAATTTACTCTTCATAGAATGGTCCTCACAAAGTCACTCTCCTCACAGCACATTGAAGCCACACATTTGGAACATCTTCGGTACGTGTAACTTTTCATTCATGGGAGATGTTCCCAATGCAAGGTTGCAAGTGCTATGAAATGGATATGAGAACCATTCTATGAGGAGAAAATCCAGATTCCTATATGCTAAACCCGAATTGGGGTCTCCTACTCACAAGAACTCTACCCACAAAACACTACCTCCGTGCATTGAAACATCTCCCCATGCATAATAACATGTAAGAGCATGAAATGTTCCCCATGTGTGGCTGCAATTTCATGTGGGTCGGTGTGGATATTAGTAGGTCCTCAGATCTCCTACGAACAAGAACCCCACCCCCACCTATTTACATGCTATTGCAGTCACACATTAGGAACATCTCTTATACTTGTATGTTCCCATGCAAGGAGATATTTCTGATGAATGGCTGTAGTGTCTTGTAGATAGGAGATCCACAGAGTTCACATCTGTGCCCCACAATTTGCACAAGTCTGAGAGACAATCTGACAATTTTATTTGCACTAGTACAAATGCATGAAAGTGCAAATGAAATAAAATTTAAATTGTTGTTTAATTTTGTTTTTGGGTTTTACTTTATTCTGCTTCATGTCTTAATTTACTTTATTTATACTGCAATTAGACAAAATAAGCTAAAATTTAAAACAAAAATAGGTCAGGATTTACACTCAACTCATCTGCACTGCCATTATTTTCCATCAATGCAAATTTAGTTGCATCGCAACCAAACACAGCCTTAGGCTCAATTAATTAGTAATGTATTAAATAGATGGGAGTGCAATACTGCAAAACGACTGAGCGTTATTTCTGATTTGCTTTTGTCTCATATTTGAATTTATCTTATTATTTGTTGGTGACAACTTTGGGAGATGTTCCCAATGCAGACGTGCAATGTGCATGTGGGGCACAGATTTGATCTCCTTTGAGAGTAAGGTAAGAAACAAGATGATGTGGCCCCCCACTTTATGAGAGAGAATTGATGTAGGAAGTAGGTGGTGCAAATTTTATTCAGTTTTTGAGATGCAAAATTTGCACTGCTAATGAATGCAAATGAGGAAAAAAGAATAAATATAATTATGTATCAAGTAGCAGTGCAAATCATAGTTACAAGCAAACAGATGCAAAACTGAACCAGGTGCAAAATTTGCATTTAGTTCAGTTTTGCATTGGATCTAGGGCTGTCAATGGGTCGGGACAAGGTGTTCCAGTCCTGGACCATTTATACTGATAAATATAATTATTTATATAAATAACAAATTAAAATTTGATTTTTCATCAAGGTTCAAAGTATCAACACATATCGATAGCACCCTGATACGCCTTTACAGAGGGTGTATTGGGGTTTTGACCAGTTCAGGGGGTGGAGAAACCTTAAACCGATCCTCCTGAACCGGATTTGAAAAAAAAATAAAAAAAGTACTGATACTCGATATTTAAAACCTTGTTTTCATAATATAAACTTAATAAAAATGTCAGTAAATAATAAAATATTAATATGTTAATAAATCAAGTGATTTAACTATAATTATCTTATATTATTTATCAAATTTACCATTTTAGACAAAATATAATAAAAATTAGAAAAATTGGGAAACATTTTTATATTATTAATAAAAAATCAGTTCGGGTCTGAACAGTTTGGAACAAGTAGTAACTAGAATGAACCCAATTATTAATCGGGACAAAATCTCAGAACCAGAACTGGTATAATCGGTTTGGTTCAGCTGGTTAGGTAGAACCGATCCATTGACAGCCCTATCCGGGTGCATATATGCCAAGATCCTGGACCCTATTAATATTATTTTTCATTGGTTCCAGGTCTGGTAGATTTGGTGTTATGTAATGGGTTTATACCAGATCCACTAAGCAATCGGTACCAATCGGGTATATGGAAACGTTAAAAAAAAGAACTCTAAAATCCACCTGATTTCATTTATTTATTTTATTTTTATTTGGTTGGTTCGCCATTGTTTGTGCCTTCATCCTCTTATGTAGTAAAATGTTAATTCTTCTCCTATAACAATATTTGATGAACTTATATCCTAAAGGTAACATTGCACCGATCAGCATCACAACAACTATGGAGAATCACATCCCAAAAGTAAACTGTTAATCCTGATTGTATGCATCAATGACAAAATTACAGAAGATACAGTGTCAAAGTTTATCAGAACATGACACAGTCACTATTGTTTCCATTGTCAATGTCTCGTGCATCATTAGCCAATGAAGAGGGCTCTAAAATTACAGTCAATTTATCTTATGTCTCACCAAAAATCCCACCAAACCCATTTTTGGGTCACCAGAAACTCAAATAATCTGGAGTGGTAGTTGAGACAGAAAACCATATAACCCTTTTTCTCCAGGAAGGGGCTAGTAGACTGACTGAGTCAACAGGATAAATAATGTATCCTTGTATCTAGGCAGACGTATGTATTGTAGAATATATCCTCTCTCTCTCTCTCTATGCAGATGTAGAGGGAATGTCTTCAATTGTGATGAAGGTTTTAGTGTAAGATGGGGGAGATTTTTTCACGATACAAGGCTTGGATGATGGCCTGTTAGGCTGAACTTGATCAACTTCCTCTGATGGAATACCAAACTGTATGAAACAAGCCATGACAGATATTTATATATACTTTAGGAATAGAATACAGCATGAGTGTCATATAATTCTCAGAACATTTGAGGTATTCAGACCTATTTAAAACATTAAACTATGAAAGCATGACATAATAATGATCAGGAAAAAAAAACATGATATATTCTATTAAACTAGAGACAGTGGTAAGGGATGGGTGACAGTTCCCTTGCTCACAAGTTACAACCTACTTATTAAATGGATATCGACTCTACTTTATTGGTGCTTGTAGCATTATATATTTTTTTGGCAGTCACAAGGCTAATAGCAGAGCTGCGTTTGAAGATACCACATCCCAAGTCATGGTGATCAGATGACACTTACCATTTGTTGTTTCTTCTGTTGGTTGGATTTTCCTTTTCTAGCCTTTTACCTTTCCCACCAATACTAAAGAACTGCATTGGATCTTATAACTGGGATCATCTGATCACTATGATGTATGTAAGTGACTTATTAGTTGGAAATACATAAGCTCTTCTTTTGTTACAGATCACAAGAATTGATATCATTTTGTAATATGTAGTTCACACATCTGCACGTGCAAACCATGGTACAGATCATCTACATTTTTCTTAGGAGTTGGGATGAACTCGCAACAAGAACACAGACACTTGAACTTTCGTGCATTGATTATCTGCTAGCAGTGCATAAGCATTTGGCCTATAATTTCTTGAATAGAAAAGGAAAAGAATGGATGGAAATTACCAATACACCAGGAAACTTTTCAAAGCTCCTGGATTAGTATCAGAAACTTCATGGTATAGTATTTTGTTTGTATCAAGCACAGAAAAAATTTCTATCGATTTTATCCATGGTCTGTATCTTTGGGCAACCAAGAAGTTTGCTCCCACTCACTAACGACATCCGTGTTGCAAAGAAGAATTCACTAAGCAAATCAAATCGGAAATACTTTGCTACAATTCAAAAACATTCTACATTTAACTCAATCAAAATGACTAAATGCAATTGCAAGGTTAACTCATGAATACAATACTGACCTTGTAAGCACAGCCAGATACACAAGCGTGGAAACATTCCTGTATGCAGAAAAACAAGTACAATATTGATCAGTGGAATAGGAAGACAGAACTAGAAGTGCAGCCATTGCCCTTTTCCTATTTATTCCTTATGGACCCAAATGATCGCAAACTTTTGAGGATATGTTCAGCTTCATCACCACATTTTAACTTCATAACTTCTCATATATACTTTCATCCAAAAGCAACAGAGAGAGCTTGAACAGGAAAATAACTAATGAGGAGTTATGATGGTAATTAACAGAATAAACCACAAATACATGACTAGGTCCTTCAGGACTAGCAGCACTTCATTTAGCATGACATGAAACTGAGACAATATAGAAAGGTCAAAAAAGATACAAAAGAAAAAAAATAATGCAAATAAAACATCCTCAGTCAAAACATTGAAGTATCAAAGACACAATGCAACCTCCAGCAGGTAACCTAAAAGCAAAAGACAACTTATCTTTGATCACTTTGGGATTGAGTGTTTTAAGATGTAGGAGAAATAGGTAAAGGCTATTACTCAGTGCTGGTCCTGGATATCTAGGGTCAGGGGAGGGATGAAGTGGATATGTACCTAACCTCATTTTTTGCATGAAGTGATCATTTTTGGACTTGAACCCATTTTTTCATGCTTGTGGACTTGAGATTTTACCATTGTGCCAAGCACAACTATAAAGGAGGCATTGAGCAACCTCAACCACATGGCAGTTCTTTCTTTCTGCCACTTCATTTTGTTGTGGAGTGTAGGAACAAGAACTCTGATGAATAACCCCAAAGGTCTCAAAGTAGGATGAAAGGTTCTTATAATATTCCTTAGCATTATCAGATAGGAATATTTTGATCCGTGTATTAAATTGGGTAAGGATAAGCTCATGAAAATTTTTCACAATAGCTGGTACTTCATCCCAGGATTTCATGAGATAAATCCAAGTATAGCAAGGATAATAATCAATAAAGAGAATAAAATATTTGTAACCCCCTATAGTAGGCAAATGATATGGCCCCCACACATCAGAGTGCACAATATGGAAAGGAGAAATGGATCTTTTATTGCTTACTAAATAAGATTATCTACAATGCTTTGCAAGTTCACAAAACTCACAATGAAGACTCGATAAAAGACATTCCCTTAAACATATCGGGAAACAAATGGCTCAAGGCTGGAAAAGGTAAATGACCAAACCGCAAATGACATAACATGATCCTATCAATAGACTTTGACACAACAAACTCCAGGGCTACTCCATTAGGTGGTCCAAGACTCCTATTAGGTGTGTCCAACAAGTATATTCCATTCGCCTCATGGCCACTCCTAATCGTCCTCTAAGATTTTAGGTCCTGAAAAACACAATGGCTAGGAAAAAAGGTTATGCTATAGTTCATGGATTTAATCATGCTACTAATAGATAAAAGATTGGTATTAAGCTTAGGGACATGAAGAACAGAGGACAAGACAAGTGTGTCAAAGGCCTTGATATCTCCTTTGCCAGAGATAGGAGCAAGAGACCCATCAGAAAGAGATATTTTTTCTCTACCAGAGAGGAGTTGATAGGAACAAAAGAGGTTAGACAAATTGGTCATATGGTCTGATGCACTAGAATCAATAATCCAAGGGATTTTATGATTATTTGAAACAAAAGCATGATTTGCAGAAGCATGAGTATCTGAGTGAGCAAATGCAGATGGTGAAGTGTTGCCAGAAGGGTAGGATGCTGTTATAGTGGTTTCCAAGTGATTCGGTAACCTCCCATACTTCTCAAACTCTGCCTTTACTATTGCCAACTGCTCTATAGCTGACTTTTCTTCACTCTCCTTATTCCCTCCTTCAGGTTATGTGGCAACATTAGCATTCTTAGGCTTTCCTATTTGACCATTCTTCTTAAAATTGTTTCTATTGCTATTATCTTTGTTATTCTAAAACCTGTCTAGGAGAAGATTAGGATAGAGTTTCCAACCAGTGTCCTTAGTATGCCTTGGTTTCTTGCAGTATTCAAATATCACTTCTTTCTTCTCGGTTGGACCTTTTGGCTTTATTCCAGTAGTGCAAAATATTCTGTAAGTGGGCTCTATAACTGCACCTATCGCCTACTCTCTTCACTGCTTACCATAGCATATGCCTAAGCAAGAGTGACCTCATCTTTTGCCAAAATATTCTATCTAGTAATGTCGAGCTCAGGGTTGAGTCCTGTAAAAAGCTCAAACACCCTGTTTTGTTCCACCAGTTTCCTAAAAGTTTCTACATCATTAATACTCTCCCAAACAACTGCCTCCATAACATTAATTTTCTGCCAGTGATTTCAGCATGAAATAGTAGATTTCTACACTCTTCTCCCCCTGTCTTAGATTTTTCACATCACTTTTCAGCTTATAGACTCTTGCCACATTCAACTTTTGTGAATATGTTTCTGTAACATTGTCCCAAATTTCCTTGGCCGAAGACATCCAGAGATAATGCTGACTTATATGGGGCTGCATAGAGTTAACCAACCATCCAATAATAGTGTAGTTCTCCTGCATACATTTATCATATGCAAGATCTGTCTCTGCGGGTTTCACCTTACTGCCTGTGAGATATCCCAGTTTACCTCTACTACAGACGTGAATCCATATAAACTATGCCTAAGCTAGATAATTGGTGCCATCTAGCTTGATTGTGGTCACTCCAGTAAAAAAGGAATCTACCAGGCCGACCTTGGATACCAACATCTGCTTCGATTCACTTTTGGAATGCTCCATTGATCAAACGAAAATAAAAAAACCAGTTTTTCAGTCTATATAAACTTAATTGAGGTCAATATAGTACCTGGAGACTTGAAAACTAGGGTTTCACTGCACCCGGTTATCAGAGAGGAAGAGAGAAGTGGTAGCCGCTCCTACCAGAGCTTCCAAACCACCTACAAGGCGCAAAAACACACTTCTAGAGATCAAATTACACCTCCCAAGTCCTGAGCGCCACACCCATATCTTCTCCTTGACCTGTAACTTGAAAGCTCTCTAGTGGGCTAGGGTTTTAGGCAGAAAATTACAATTCCACTTCTTGGCAGCTTTCGGTCAGATTCTAACTCTCCAAACCCTCTACCAACTAGGCAAAAATATTCCCTGACCTGTAACTTGAAAGCTCTCTAGTGGGCTAGGGTTTTAGGCAGAAAATTACAATTCTGCTTCTTGGCAGCTTTCGGTCAGATTCTAACTCCCCAAACCCTCTACCAACTAGGCAAAAATATTCCCTGACCTATCAGGAACTTATCTCTCCACACACACTCCTAATCAAAGGGTGTATGGGAAAAGAGAAAAGAAAAAATAAGGGAAAACCTACTCTGATACCAAGAAGTAAATTTGACTTCTAAATCTGATAAGAAACTTGATTAAAGAAGTAAAAAGTGAGAAAGGAAGAAGAAAACGGAAGAATAGAAGAAGGGAGTGGAGAAAAAGAAGAGGAAGACGAAGAGGCTTTGATAATCACTTCTCTCCCCTCACTAATCCTTTTATTAATCTTCACTAATGTGGTTAATTACAAATCAGCCCTTAAGTGGGTGTCAAACTAAGCATAGACTTGAAATAACTTAAAAAGAAGTTAACAGGCCCATTAGCATACAAAATAAATAACCTACTACTGAAACATAAAATAGACAGTAGGGCCCATTCGGCCCAGTCTCTCTACAATAAGAAAGGACAGATTGGGAAGAACGTCACCTGTAGTATGACAAACAGACCATTCTAAATAGAGTAATATTTGTTAACATTTTTTTATTGGAAATTGTAACTAAGAATATTTGTTAACATAAGAAGCGAGTTTTGGTAGACAAGAGTGGTGGTTTACTTCTTATATCCTTTCTCTGCATATAACTCAATCAACCATCAGACTTTGTAGCCAAGAGAACAATATTACCTAACCTTTTGCTACTGAATTCATCACCTTCAAGTTATGCACAAATATAGGAAGCATATGGAGAAAAGTGGATATTTCCTAGTAAAACCTGAAACATTTGCTCATAACTTACAAGGTGGCAGATTTTATCTTGGCAGGTTTATTCTTCTATGTTTGGAGTACAGTGCTTTTACTCTAATAATCCAGAAGAGATGTTTCCAAGTGGCTGAAGATTCAAGGAAGTAAGAGGACAAAGATCTGTTGGTGCTGGAGTTTTATTCCATTTTGCAATATGTTGGGGAATATGGAAGGAGAGAAACAATAGATTGTTCAAGGATAAATCCACAAGGATTGAAAGAATTATTGCTCATATAGGAAAGATGATAATGGATTGGTTACTGATTTTACCTGAATTTGCTCAGGCAAACATATCAGACAGACTTTAGTACCATAATTTTTGGGAAACCACTATAAGTCCAAATACTGTGTCATTGAACATTTACAACTGAGTTGCATGTGAGTGTTAGCCCAGCACCCATTATCAGAAGTGTACCTTTTCTTTCTTCTATAAATAAAATTTCTATTTTGCTAAAGGTTATGCAATGTTGTCCCTATCTATCTGAGGTCTTGGGAGGGGTAGACTGCATACAGCCCTAACCTTTGGCATTTTTTTGCACAAAGTGGCTACTCTCAGACTTGAACTTCCACTCTCACGCTTTCCAGCCCAATATTTTACCATTGCACCAAGCAATGGCCCTTAATAAAGTTTTTATTTTTCTATAAAAATCAGCATGGTGCAGATACTAAGAAATAGAGATATGGTCAAGGGAAAAACCGTTGAGTATTGTTCAGCTCCTGGTGAACGATCAATGTAAGCACTCCACTGCTGGTCCTTCAAAACAGGATCCTTATAGCAGATCTCATTGCACTCCTCTAAACCTGAACATGCATTATATTTAATTATAGGTTCAAAATAGAAGAGAAAATGGACTGCAGAATTCAAATAATGGGCCTACTTATCACTATAAGAGAATCTGGAAAACCCCAATAAATTCCACTTAGAAAATAAAACACACACACGCACACACACAAAGGACAGAACACTATTGAAAAAGGACACATTCAAGAGATAGACGCTAATATTAGAATAAACATTTATTTTTTTTTTCTTTTTGGGATCAAAAGGAAAGCGTTAGATGAAGAAAGTGACACAATAAAACAAAACAAAAAAAAGAATATCATTTAAGGTCCCGATATGCAATCTCATTATGTATCATCGATTGATAGACAATAACATTATTATCAACTAGTGTAAGAGCACATTCTGTGCACATGTGCGAGTAAGTATTACCCAATTATGATATATGATATTTGGATTTAACTTTTATGACCTGCACAGAACTCAAGTCAAGTATCTGCTTTATATATTATAGATGTTTCAATTGGTAAAAGAAAGCTCAAGTAAATGATGAAATTGCTGTTTCTGCATAGACAGTGGTCATGTTGGGTTTGGAAAACACCAAATCATGTATAAATTATCCAGGGCTATCTGGAATGATCAGACAACATCCGACCAGATAGAGCCTCAAGGATTCATATTGTATGGGCTCTGAACAAGTTTCTTTCAACCACTACTCAAAAATTGTTAGAAGTGGGAAGTGGGGACTACAAATGCATAGAGAAAGATATAAACCAATGGAAATATCATCTTAACTCAGTTATAAAGTGGTATACAGTGTATTCTTAAATCCTCACATCAGGAACTAAATTGTACAATGTCATTAATGCACTCATCAAATTGATAAAGATAAAGAAGTTGATGTAACCAAGCTTGCAGAAACAGCCATCAAGGTAAATAAAACTCTATGTTTGCTTGTTTTGGGAGGTGAATCTTTTACTAGGAGGATGTTCAAAGAATTGGAGGAAAGTTACATGTTGCCTGTTAGGGTGAGTGATGGAGGTATTCAAGTGCAGGCTCCACTAGTCAATGAAGGCCACAATAACTCAACTACATCTAATTTGGTAGAGGACTTCGGTGAAAAGACTGAAGCCTTGGTTGATGCCCAGATATTTGAGAAAAACATAGTGCTGGAATTGGAAAGGATTAATGAGAAACCCTCATGTTCGCTGGAGCTCCGGAAAAATATTCTAGCAAATAGAAGGTTTAAGAAACAGAAGAAACAACAGGATATTCTGGTTTCAAAGGCTTTTTCTAGGCTAAATGGGGCTTCTTTGGGATTAAACAAAGCAAGAAGATTGCGAAGACCAGGAAAACTCTAGAAGCTTTAGTGGTCAGTGATTTGCAGGATGCAATGTTTGAGGGAGGTTCTGGTATTGCTCCATCAAAGATCTATGCTGCTGTCTCGAGGATTTGATATGTTTGATTATGCTATCCTGGAGTTTTTTTTTTTGTTCTTGAGACGTATGGTTTATGGTTGCTCTGGTTTGTAGCTCTAGTAGGTCTCTTTGTTTGGGCTTTTGGTTTATTGCTTCTACTTCTGAGTCCAGGTGGTCTTGTTTCTATTGCGTTGAGTTCTGGAGGTTTTGTTTTTTTACTCTCTCAAGGGTCTTGGGCTCCTCTCCCTTCTTGTACTCTCTTTTTCCTTTTTAATAAATTTTATTTTTATTACCAAAAAAATTAATGCACTCTTTACTCTTCCATAAAAGTGGTAGTAGTTAGAAGGTACACAACTTTTTTCTTTAGCTAGCTCTATTTGCTAATTTGCTACTCTCCCTGCATTCCTAATCAAGCCCAAAAGTACAGCAGGAATAACAGATCAACCCAAGGGGTAAGTATGGCAATACAAAAGTTGCCTCCAAGCCCCACTCTAGGAAGCATATTTGAAAGGAAATTGACTAATCTGAGAGCCCAGAAGACGCTACCATTTAGGCTGGTAAAACAACCTTCTACTAGAAAGCCCAGGATACAGTCTCTGTCATAAGAGAAACTCCATTCTTATCACCAAGACATGAAAATGAATATCATTAGAGGTACTGAGTGAAAATATTCTCTAAATGGTTATAAAAATATTGTTTCTGACAATGGAAGCCTTCCTTTCAAAATCATAGGGAAACCCAAGTTGCTTATTCCACTTTAATCAACAGAAGGTATACAATGGACAGTAAAAAACAAAACTTATTCAGTATAACTAGAAACATAAAAAGGGTTTATACAATTACACATTTATTCATGCTTTTCCTCCTATTGCCAAGGTACTTCTTTATTTCCATAACTGCTACTGCTGCCAATATTTGGCAGATGCTATATTGTTTGGACTGGGGAATGACTCAAACGTAATTAGACTAAAAGCTCAATTAAGCAATAAAAGGGTTAATGTTACCACTCTAGTTTTTCAACCATCTGATATAGACTTTCTTGTACAACATTGAGCTTCTAGGGCATTCAATTAAGTCCACAGACAACTTAGTTTCTGATGAGGGCAGATTTGGCCCTCCAGTGGAATTGTGACACATGGCACCTCGTGACAACTAGGCAAACACCCAGCCAACAGACTTACGAAGTTGGTGACCCACCCGGGCACCAGTCTGGCCAGCCTGGGGCAACCTGCGCACGGCCTGCGCGACTTGCGCGCGGCCTAGCGCACGGCCTGACACGCGGCCTGCGTGACCTGGCGTGCGGCCTGCGCGACCTGGCCGACCTGGACCAGTCTAGCACATGATCCGGCCAAGCCGCCCATAAGACGCCCACCGATAAACTCGGCGGTGTACATACCCCACGAGCTCGGTAGCTCACCAGGGAGCTCGCCAAAGAGCCAGGCAGCTCGGCAGAGCTCGCCACAAACAGATCGATAGAGCTCGCCACAGGCAGCTCGCCACAGGGAGTTCGCCCCCAGGCAGCTCGCCCCCAGACAGCTCGCTATAGGTAGCTCGCCACTTGTAGAGAAGTTCGGTACAGGAGTAGTTTGGCGTATCACAGGAAGATCTCCTTCCTGATGACCTGGCCTAGACACTGACCCGCCGACTGACACAGGCGCCAACCTGACGACCTGGCCCAGACACCGACCCGCCGACTGATGCAGGTGCCGCCCTGACAACCCGGACCAGGCGCTGACCTGGCTGCCTGACACAAGCGCCAGCCTGACGACCTCAAGGAGTTCACCACCATACCCTGGTTCTGATAGGATGTGACGAGTCTTACTGTTTGGAGGCTTTTCACCCACCTAACCCGCGAGGACTCCGGTATATAAAGACCTCACCCCCCAAAGGGGAGGGGGATGAAAAAAGGGAAGTAACCCGTGCTCTCTAGCTCTCTCATATTATCTTCAAAGCTCTCTACAATCAGAGTGCTAACTTAAGCGTCGAAGAGCCCCCGCCGGGAAAATACCCCCGGGACCTCTGATTCAGTTCTCGCAGGTCCCTCAGCTCCCATCGCCTACAAAGAGGAGGAAAAGGTGGAGTTCTCACAGGTCCCTCAGCTCCCGCCACCTACAAAGAGGAGGAAAAGATGGAGTTCTCGCAGGTCCCTCAGCTCCCACTGCCTACAAAGGAAAGAAGACCACCTCATGCTGAGGGCAGTCGGATTGCGCCGCACCAGGGAGCTCCACTATTCTCTAAGAAACCGGCCGCCTAGTAGGGAGTTCGCCACCAGGTAGTTCTCTGCCAGGCAGTTTGCCACCGAGCAGCTCGCCACCAGGCAATTCGCCACCAGGCAGTTCGCCACCAGGGAGCTCGCCACCAAGCAGTTCGCCACCAGGCAGTTCCCCACCAGGGAGCTCGCCACCAGAAGTTTGCCACTGGGCAGTTCGCCCCTAGGCAGTTCTCCACCAAGCAGTTCGCTAGTAGGCAGTTCACCACCAAGTAGCTCATCACTAAGGCACACCACCACCGGGTCAAATGACGAGGTACTTAGCCAAAAAATTTTACATCACAAAACATTAGTACGTGGCCGAAAACGGTTACATCAATTGGCGCCATCTGTGGGAACACGCTACAAAAAGCCAAGTTCTCATCCTACAAAAGCTAAGTTCTCATCTTACCAAAGCTAATCCTCACTTTTTAGAAATTGAAGCTATCGCTTTATAGTTTACACTTTTTATGAACTCAAAGACTATGCAGGGAGCTAACGGACTAAGTAGCTCTACCAACCTTACTTTCAATTCAGATAATGCCACATCAGTCCTATCCGCAAGGTCCCCCCTACAAAGATGAGCTCTTCGTGGCTTCCGCGGGAGTTGGCGGCCAACTGACTACATAGGCGCCCTTACCGGTCGAGCCTTCCAAGGCTCCCATGTGAGCTGGCAACCTAAAGTTAGTAGTGCTGCCCCCGAAGGTCGAGCTCCTAGTAGCTTCTTGTAGGAGTAGGTGACCGGCATTACGAAGCTGATGCAGCACCATCATAGCTCGACACCTCACAGGCCAAGCCTACGGGCCACATTACTACTTAAGACCCAGTCACCTCTTCGGCACGGGCAAAGTCAGAAAAGAGTAGACCACTAGTCACTCCCAAAGCCTATGGGCCACATTACTACTTAAGACCCGGTCGCCTCTCTGGCACGGGCAAAGTCAGAAAAGAGTAGACCACTAGTCACTCCCAAAGCCTACGGGCCACATTACTACTTAAGACCCGGTCGCCTCTCCGGCACGGGCAAAGTCAAAAAAGAGTAGACCACTAGTCACTCCCAAAGCCTACGGGCCACATTACTACTTAAGACCCGGTCGCCTCTCCGACACGGGCAAAGTCAGAAAAGAGTAGACCACTAGTCACTCCCAAAGCCTACGGGCCACATTACTACTTAAGACCCGGTCGCCTCTCCAGCACGGGCAAAGTTAGAAAAGAGTAGACCACTGGTCACTCCCAAAGCCTACGGGCCACATTACTACTTAAGACCCGGTCGCCTCTTCGGCACGGGCAAAAGTTAAAGAAGAGTAGACTACGAGTCGCTCCCAAAGCCTACGGGCCACACTAGTAATTGGAACAGCACTTACTATCTCATCGACTTATGGGCCAAAAGAAATCTACTCCCTTCGCTGAATTACTATCAGCTCGGGAGTGGGGGGCTATTGATGAGGGCAGATTTGGCCCTCCAGTGGAATTGTGATACGTGGCACCTCGTGACAACTAGGAAAACACCCAGCCAACAAACTTACGAAGTTGGTGACCCACCCGGGCACCAGTCTGGCCGGCCTGGCGTGACCTACGCGTGGCCTGACGCGTGGCCTGCACGACCTGCGTGCGGCCTGCACGACCTGGCGCAGCTTGGCGCGCGACCTGGCTGACCTGGACCAGCCTAGCACATGATCCGGCCAAGCCGCCCATAAGACGCCCACCGATAAACTCGGCGGCGTACATACCCCACGAGCTCGGTAGCTCACCAGGGAGCTCGCCAAAGAGCCAGGCAGCTCGGCAGAGCTCGCCATAAACAGTTCGGCAGAGCTCACCACAGGCAGCTCGCCACAGGGAGTTCGCCCCCAGGGAGTTCCGCCCCAGGCAGCTCGCCCCCAGACAGCTTGGTATAGGCAGCTCGCCACTTGTTGAGAAGTTCGGTACAGGAGTAGTTTGGCGTATTGCAGGAAGATCTCCTGCCTGATGACTTGGCCTAGACACTGACCCGCCGACTGACACAGGCGCCAACCTGACGACCTGGCCCAGACACTGACCCGCCAACTGATGTAGGCGCCGCCTTGACAACCTGGCCCAGGCGCCGACCTGGCCGTCTGACACAAGTGCCAGCCTGACGACCTCGAGGAGTTCACCACCATACCCCGGTTCTGACAGGATGTGACGAGTCTTACCGTTTGGAGGCTTTTCACCCACCTAACCCGCGAGGACTCCGGTATATAAAGACCTCACCCCCCAAAGGGGAGGGGGATGAAAAAAGGGAAGTAACCCATGCTCTCTAGCTCTCTCATATTATCTTCAAAGCTCTCTACAATCAGAGTGCTAACTTAAGCGTCGGAGAGCCCCCGTCGGGAAAATACCTCCGGGACCTCTGATTCAGTTCTCGCAGGTCCCTCAGCTCCCGCCGCCTACAAAGAGGAGGAAAAGGTGGAGTTCTCGCAGGTCCCTCATCTCCCACTGCCTACAAAGGAAAGAAGACCACCTCATGCTGAGGGCAATCGGATTGCGCCGCACCAGGGAGCTCCACTATTCTCTAAGTCACCGGCCGCCTAGTAGGGAGTTCGCCACCAGGTAGCTCTCCGCCAGGCAGTTTGCCACCGAGCAGCTCGCCACCAGGCAGTTCGCCACTGGGCAATTCGTCACCAGGGAGCTCGCCACCAGGCAGTTCGCCACCAGGAAATTCACCACCAAGGAGCTCACCACCAGGCAGTTCGCCACCAGACAGTTCACTATCGGGCAGTTCGCCACCAGGCAGTTTGCCCCTAGGCAGTTCTCCACCAAGCAGTTTGCCAGTAGGCAGTTCACCACCAAGTAGCTCATCACTAAGGCACGCCACCACCGGGTCAAATGACGAGGTACTTAGCCAAAAAATTTTACATCACAAAACATTGGTACGTGGCCGAAAAACGGTTACATCAGTTTCCTTACATAGTTTTTTGTTAGTTTTGAGGAGATCCCAGGACTTGAAGCATAAGCAATTTGAAACTCCCACTATTTCCTATTATCCAACACCAGGATACTCATTGTTTACCATCTTTATATCCTTAACAATTCTACAATCTACAAGTACTATAAAAAGAAGTGCAATTTGAGATGATGAAGGCAACCTAGCAGACAAAGTGAAGCAGACATCCTACATAGGACTTCTATCCTGAAAGATTCAAGGATGTCAATTTTTATGACTTTGAATGAAGCAGCAGTTAAACATTCTTCACCTTGACATCAAGACAGTATAACCTTAAATATAGAAAAATAGAAATTATAGATTACAATAACATGTGCATAAATGATTAAAGAGTGATTTGACATAACTATTCTTTCAAAAAAGTCCAAATGAACCAGTCAGTAAAGAAAGCAGGATAACACTCACATTCTTCCCATGTCTCTCCATCAGAGTCACAACCTTTTTTGCAGAATACTCTCCCTGTAAAAAAGTAGCATAGATTATTAGGAAATTTAATTGAGGAACAATTATGAACATAATTAGATGCTTGTTTTAGCAGTAGCATATTACTGTTCACAAATAAAACATAACTGGCAATTATAGACATTTGTTATAGCACGCACAATAACGGGAACAATTATGAGCACATGCTTCATACGCAGAAGTGTTTGCAATTACACAGCCAGATAGGCCAGGAAAAAATGGCATACAGGCTATAGCACAGCTTGTAGATCAAATAACAAGGTAGCAACAGTCCATGGTCCATTGTGTTTTCATGCATTCTCTTTACAAACATCAACCATCATCTATACGTTATAGCTTAAAAACACAGAATGGAACACTAGTGCAGAAACAAAGCACACAGGAACCATATCAAACCCGATGCATCCTATACATCAGCACAAAATCTTGGATGGGATTAGTGCGGAATCTGTTAACAGTTAAACAATTGTAAGGGCTTGATTGCATACTTTTTCTGTTAATACCTCATCCAACAGTTGGTTAAATAAATAAATTGTCTACCATGTGGATAATATCTGATGGAAAGCTAAGGGTGGATAGGATTATATGGCAAAAAACACTACTTACAAATTCTCTTACAGGAACAGAAATATATACATGCATAAACACATATTTACATGTATAGAAACAGAGAGATTAATAATAGCATAAAAACAGAGAGACTCAATGGTAATTGTGTATGTATATAGAACATGATGGTTCATATACGCAATACAAGCAGGAATCTACAGACAAGTTACGTTTATGTACGTATGTATGTATGTATATATACATGTATCTATTTAAGTACATATGTATGAATGAGTAGATGGATGTTTTGAAGCATAACAAACATGTTACTAGGTAAATGTGTGTATTTGAACCAAATAGATTGATCTTAACACAGTCCAAAGAAAACATTGAATGAGAGCACAAATCACAAGCATTCCAAAGTATACGAAAAAAGAAAGACAGAGAAAACCTTAGTTCAATAAAGATAACACGATTTAAGATCTAAAATCCATTAGAAAATACAAAAAAGCAACCTTCTCATCAAAAGAAAGAAAACACAGAAGGAGATAGAAAGGGAAATGAAGATATGTTACATGGGATCTGCATGAGAGCTGCGTATTTGGCCGTGCATTGGTTTCCGCATGGAGACGTCCATTGTTGAGGAAACATTTTTTTTTTTCTGCACAGAGCGCGAAAAATGACAAAAAAAAAGAAGGCAGATGGTGGGGAAAGGAGGAAAAAAAGAATAAATAAAAGAAAAGGAGGGAGATGAGAAAAAAACGGAATTGCGAATGTGGAAGGGTATTTCAGTCATTTTAACTGCAAGAATTATACAGTATATTATCAGAGTTGACAATTGCGTAATTATAAAGGGTATTTACGTCATTTAATATTTATCAATTATATTTTTGAAAGATTCATTTATCAATTATATAAGTTCATCGATCCTTCCCTCCAAATTGAACCGGATAAGATGGAAACGGACATAGGAAAGTAGAAACGAAGGTTAGAAAATGAGAGAAATTAGAAATTGAAAACCACCTTTGCTGAATGCGCCGTGAAATCACCAAAACCCTAATTTCTTCTTGCATCCGCTATTTCTTTAATGGTACTCTGCAACTGCTTCATTCACGTTCATAGACCTCCGAACTTCTACCACATAGCTGTTCATGGATTCATTAGGAAGTCCAGTTTGACCAACTCCCCTGGAAATAGTAAGGTCAAGGTCGCAGATGACCTTCAGAAGGAGTCAGAGGAAATCCTAGAATGGCATTCCGTGTGTCGACAAGTCTCGGCATTCACTTCTACGAGTATGGGCCTCTCCATTGCTCGAGAGGGAAAGCTTCCATTTGGGCGGAGCCTGCAAGAAAGCCAGAAGCTTTTGAACCAGACAACAGCTGCTATGCTCCTTCCTCGGCCGTTGGATTTTTCGGGAATCGAAGATTTATCGGAGATAGTGAGTTCTTCGGTCGTGGGACAACTTAGGACGATTAGGGAGCTTTGTGCGGTAAAACACACTCTTCAATCCGCAAGAGAGCTTTTTGAGCAGTTGGAGGAGGCTTCATTGAACGGAGATTCTTCAGACAGGTTTCCTTTCATATTCTTATTTTGAGCTGATTGATTTTAAACCTGTACTGTTATAACTTTGCTGTTGATTATATTTCTGTCTTGAAATTTGAGTTCTTATTTTGCAACTGGATGGGAATTTCTTTTTTACTCGCCCATTCTCATTCGTTCGTTCATTTATTTTGCGTTGTTAAGTTGGAATTGCGTTTTTAACATCATTCTCAGCTCAAAATGAAGTTCTACATTCTAAAATTCGTTGTAATTGGCAGAGAGGTGTTCTGGAACTTCTCATTATCTTGTAACTGGGAGGAAAACTGGCTCTTTCTGCTGTGAGACGGACATTTCATTAAAATGAAGAGAATAATATAAAAGATGTTTTAAACGCTCCTGACAACCGTTAAATTCTTTCTAAATCATGGGGTCGATTAACCTTTTCTGATTTAGAATCTTTTCTTTTCCTGAGCTTACTTATTTTCACATAACCGATAACTGGTTACACAAAGATTACATTATTCTAGTGTTAGGTATCATCACAGAGGATCTCATAAAACAGGTATTTGAACAGGTATTATCCTCTGATCGAAATACTTCAGAATTGCAATTTCCTGACTGAATTGGAGCAAAAAATAGGATTCTGCATAGATTGTAATCTTTCAGTAATCCTTGATAGAGCTAGTGAAGATCTGGAAATTATTAGATCAGAAAGGAAAAGGAACATGGACAACCTGGAATCTCTATTGAAGGAAGTAGCAACTCAAATTTTCCGTGCTGGGGGCATTGACAGCCCGCTTATTACCAAGCGCCGATCAAGAATGTGTGTTGGTATTAAGGCTTCCTACAAGTCTTTGCTTCCAGATGGTATAGTTCTTAATGCTAGTAGCTCTGGAGCAACATATTTCATGGAACCCAAGGATGCAGTGGAGTTGAACAACATGGAAGTAAGGCTTTCAAACTCTGAGAAAGCTGAGGAGCTAGGCATCCTGAGTTTGCTAACATCTGAAATTGCAGGATCAGAAACAGAGATTATATATTTATTGGAGAGAATCCTAGAATTGGATCTTGCCTGTGCTAGAGCTGCTTATGCCCGGTCTCTGAATGGGGTATGCCCAATTTTAGGTGTGGAAATTTGTAAGGGAGCCCGATCAAATAAAACTGAAAATTTCTTGGTGGATATTAAAGGTATACAGCATCCTGTGCTTCTTGAGTCCTCTCTTGGAAGTTTACACATGTTTTCTATATCAGAATCAGAGAGTTCAGTTCAGTCCCATAGGGAGAATATCAAACTGGAATCTGATAGATCCACAGGTGGATCTGTTTTTCCTGTACCCATAGACATCAAAGTTGGGCATGCCACAAAGGTTGTTGTAATCTCAGGACCTAATACTGGAGGCAAAACTGCTTCCATGAAAACTCTGGGATTGGCTTCTCTTATGTCGAAGGCTGGCATGTATTTGCCTGCTAGAAACTGCCCAAGGCTTCCATGGTTTGATCTTGTTCTAGCAGATATCGGGGATAACCAGGTAGTAGCTCATCTTGTTTACAGAAGAGAAAATATCTTATTTATTTTGGTGAATCTGATTGTTTTTTTTCTGAACCTATTATTTTTGGATTGAAGTCTTTGGAGCAAAACCTCTCCACCTTTAGCGGGCACATCTCACGTATCTGTAGAATCTTGGAAGTGGCCTCAAAAGAATCACTTGTTCTCATTGATGAAATTGGGAATGGAACTGACCCTTCAGAAGGTGTGGCTCTTTCAGCCAGCATTTTGCAGTTCCTCAAAGATCGGGTTAATTTAGCTGTGGTTACAACCCATTATGCGGATTTAAGTTGTCTGAAAGAAAAGGATGCTAAGTTTGAAAATGCAGCAATGGAATTTTCTTTGGAGACATTACAACCTACCTACCATATCCTCTGGGGAAGTACAGGTAATTCCAATGCATTGAGTATTGCTAAATCAATTGGCTTTAATCAAAAAGTGATTGATGATGCACACAAATGGGTGGAGAGACTGAAGCCTGACAAGCAAAAGGAATGGAAAGGTTTGCTTTATCAGTCATTGGTGGAGGAGAGAAGCAGATTAGAAACTCAGGCTAGGAGTGCTGCGTTGTTCCATTCAGAAGCTATGGAGCTTTATAATGAGGTATGGTCGAGAAATTAAAAAAAAAAAAAAAAATCATTGTACATGATATCAGTGTTTCGCATATTTTATTTCCACCCTGCCTTTTTATTGCTCCTGCAGTATACCATATAACAAAGTTGAAATCAATGTGTGCAGTTAGTTTTCTCTTTCAGTAAGAATAATATGCCTAACAAAAGTTCAAGAATATTAGAATGCTCATAATGTAGAAAGTACCTCAATTTTTTATAGTAAATAGAGAAAATGTTATTAAGAAAAATAAAAAGATACTAGATTGAAATAAGGTAACAAGTTACCATTCCAATACACCACATTAAAGCAAATTAAAGGTTCGTCAATAGTCCATTCAATTGTTTCCCAAAATGTAGACCAACCTCTGATCAATTAACTTCAGAAAATTCTGGTAAAATCAGCATCCATTCCATGATAAGGTTTCCACTGTCAACACAAGTTCTTTTGATGTTTCTAGTCTTGTCCTAGAACAGCTTTCTGTTTCTCTCTCCTTCCATAAACCCCAACATAGAGCAATTAGCAAAAAGAATGCAACTCCAAAAAATTTTAGCCTTCATGTTTCCATGTATCCTTGACCAACTTGAAAAGATATGATCTGATGATTTGAACAAGAAATCTGTTCTGCAAATAAGAAAAGAAACTCCAAAGAAAATTTGTTCTTTTGCATGTGATGAACAAATATCTAACATCTTCCTTATTATTGAAGCACAAGCAGCATATACTAGCCATTTTTACTGAGAAAAATAAAAGGATGTATAAGGTATTAAGATGATGAGCTATCACTCCAGTGCATCACAATTCACATCAAAGTAAGTTAAAAGGTTCATTAGTAGTCCATTCAATTGCTTCCCAAAACCTAGCACCAAACTCTGACCCGTTAGCTTCAGAAATTTCTGGTAAAATCAGCACTAATTCCATGATCAGGTTAGTCAGCCCTTTTTTGAAGTCAATCAGTACCAATTGAATGGACTGTTGATGAACCTTTTAATTTGTTTTGATGTGTATTGGAGTGGTAGCTCATCACCTATGTTTCTAGTCTTGTCCTAGAACAGCCTTCTGTTTCTCTCTCCTTCCATAAACCCCAAAATATAGAAATTAGGCTTCTTTGTATCCCTGGCAAATTTGGAAAGTTCTGATCAGGATGGTTTGAACAGAAGTCTGTTCTGCAACTAAGAAAAGACACTACAAAGAAAAACTGCCATTTTGCATGTGATGAACAAGTGTCTAACATCTTCCTCTTTATTGAAACACAAGTAGCATATATTAGCAATTTTGAAACCTATATTTTTCAGATGATTAGATGTTAAAGATGCTGTCCATCACCACTAACCATGCAAGATTTCCACCCTTAGAGGAATAGGATTCTCCCAAAGTCCCTTTTCTTTGTAAAATATTAAAAAAAAAAAATCAAATGGGTGGATAAAACCCTAAGTATTCAAACAAATCACAAATATACACATAAAAAACTTAGAATTGGTCTTTCACTTATTGACTCAATCTTGTGATGAGAACCCTACTATATATGCACTAGAAATGATCTTGACATAAGGCATAAGCCATGTGTCTTGTAGTTCTAGGTCTGAGCCTCAATGCATTTTCCTTGAGCCTCACCCCAAGGTGAGCCTCAAGGCCGAAGCCTCATGTGCATTTTAAAACACTGGATCAAATTTTTAGACCTGGAGGCATCCAAAGGAGTTGTGAGATAGTTTACTGATTTAGCTGCATGTATGTCATATGTATGCTACAAGTGGTCTGTTTGAATTTAGAAAATGAATGCACAGAGAGCTAGATCCAACTGTGCTCCTTTGAAATGGATCTTCTTCAATGTATATGTTTGCACAATAATGTGTTCCACTCTAAACTGATCTTGTAGCATGTCTTGTTGGTCATGAACTGTAGAGCAGAGCAATTGTTGCTGGCATCCCAGCCTAGGCCCTAGGCCAATCAACTGCTGTTAACAAATTTTCTCTCTATTTTTCCCTTTCCATGGTTCTAAATTTATGAAGACCTCTCACCATGTACAAATGTTGATCATTGCAATATTCCTAGACTAATCTGGTGTGCAGTAAAACTGAAGGTCTTCATTTTTGTTTTATTCATGGTAAAGATCAAGGTTGAAGCAGAAGATCTCGATACGCGTGAAGCACCTCTGAAAGCAAAGGAAACTCAACGAGTTCAGCAGGAACTGAAAACTGCAAAATCTCAGATAGATGCTGTGGTTCAGAAATTTGAGGAACAACTTAGTAATGCAAGTCCTGATCAGTTTAATTCACTGATAAGGGAAGCAGAAGGCGCAATCAAATCCGTTGTTCAGGCTCACTGTGTTAGTGATGGTTTCTCAGTCAGAGAAATGGATAATAGTTCTTATATACCACAAGTCGGAGAGCAAGTTTATGTTAAGGGATTAGGACATAAATTGGCTACCATTGTTGAAGCACCTGGGGAAGATGGTACCACTCTAGTTCAATATGGGAAAATGAAAATGCGTGTGAAGAAAAGCAATCTTAAAGCTATTCCAAGTAATGAAAGAAAGCCTACTGCAAGTTCTATTGCTCACTCAAAAAGGCTGGTAAGTGATGAACACTGCTCTAGAACATAGTATGTTGTTGTCATCCATTTGTTTGGTTATTTGATTTTATCTTTTTAATTAGAGGAATTTTCAAATTAAGCTAAGAAAATGGGGGGAAGGATTTCCTTTTGCTTTAAGCATGAATTTGGCAGATATTTAAGGATAGACTCACCACTAGAGGCTTTTTTTTTGTGGCAAGGACTAGCTCGAGTCTAGGATTGGAACAATATGATTATTATAAAACTTCTAACATTATTATTTTATTCATTGGCATCAACTCTTGACATAGAAAATATACTTGATGAGTACCAGCTGTAGCTTCTGTACTAGATATATGTGACTAATATACAGAGGAAGGGAAAAGACTTTGGAAATCCTCCCTTTTCTGCATAGGAACATCACATGTCATATTAATCTTTGTCTGTTAATGACATTCATGAATATGAATTCTTAACAATAGTTGCATCTGTAGAAAACATAAAATTCTAAAATATGGTTCACATTTCTCTATGTAACTTGGTTTGAAGTGTCTGTTGTAATGCTTATCGTTTCCTTCCAACAGTTACATAATTTTTGTGCATATATGTGTATAAATAGATTCAAATGTAGGGATATTCAATATGAGATGAAGAGGTGTTTCTATTTATTATGTCATGCATAAGCCTTCTTCTTATGTTATTAATGCTTCTCCATTATAGAGACATATGTGGACATTCTAATGCATGCATTTGTTAGTTCCACAGTAATTTGGTGATATATGTAGCCCAAAATTTTCCCTATTTGACGTCTTACACATTTTTCTTTGATGTTAATGAATGTGGATATGCCACCTAAATAAGAAGATTTTAGAATAAGATAGAGCCATGCTAAAATTCCTCACCCAGTGCAATTAGTAAGTTTGTTGCATTTGTTAGCGGGTTTACTAGTCTTTTATCTTTGAATCCAGTGATACCAAAATTGTTCATATAAATTACATTATATGCTGTAGGATCAGACTCAAAAAAGTTTGAAGGATCCTTTGGATGCAAACAAAGGTGAGTTCTCTTATGAACCGGTTGTGCAGACATCAAAGAACACTGTAGATCTACGTGGCATGCGAGTTGATGAAGCCTCTCATTGCCTGAACATGGCTATTGCTGCAAGTAGATCTCGTGGGGTTCTCTTTGTTGTTCATGGGATGGGCAGTGGAGTTGTTAAGGAGCGTGCTCTTGAGATTTTAAGTAAACATCCACGCGTTGCAAAATTTGAACAGGAAAGTCCTTTGAATTATGGTTGTACAGTTGCTTATATTAAATGAATACCGATTTTGTGTTGGCAATGTCTCATATACTCTCTTACGATGTCCTTTGCAAACTTGACAGTCTTGTATAAAAAGGGAATAGTACCTAGCTTTCTTTTTCCCAATACTTGTCTCTATTCCTTTGTTTCCCTTTGCTATTCTCATTTCTCACAACATTCTGGTTTAGTACCTCAGATTTGACAAATTGCACATCACAAAATCCCCTGAAGCCGTGCATTGGGATTATCTCCCCATGAAAAAAAATACAATTACAAAGTTGTTCCCAATGCACAGCTGTAAAAGCCTATCTGGATGGTGCAAGGACGGTTCTGTGTGGACCAAATCCAAACTTGTGCATCACAGAACTATTTGTTTTATATCGGTAGAAATCAACTTATTGTTTGCACAAACAATTATCACATGGATGTTGATCAAAGCATATCTCTATAACATAACCCTAAATAGCTCGTTGCTTATTAGGAAGATGCCCATGCCCTAGTGATTCCAGAATTTCCTCAAGTGTACTTAAAGACGAGCTACATGCAAAAATACATCTTTATTTTGCTGGTTGCATTGGATATCATCTTGCAATTAGGGCTGTTCATGGGTCGGGTTGGGTCGGTTTACTAGGGTTTTCCCAACCGACCCAACCTGGTTGGGTTACCTGAGATGGAAACTGAAACTGACCCAGTGTTAAGCAAAACCGACCTGGTCGGTTTGACTTGGGTTGGGTCGGTTTGGGTGGGTTTCGGTTTTGCTCCTATACAAAAAGGACTAGAAGCCTAGAAGGAAATATCTATTCTGAAAACTGAAAACTGAAGTTTTTAAGATATTTTCTGGAAATATATTTAAAACTGAAATATGTATTTTAGAAATATATATATATATATATATATATATATATATATATATAAACAAAAATATATATACAAATATATTAGAATATATATTTTCTGGAAATATATATATATCACATATTTCAGAATATATGTTTTTTAGATATAGATTTTTTCAGATATTTTGGTTTTTATGCAAAACCGAAAAATCTTTATTTAACAGTTTTAAATATAAAATATATTTAAATTAAAACAGAAATATATATTTAAATAGATTAGGTTTTTCATACAAAACTGAAAACTGAAAATTTTAAGATATTTTCTGGAAATATATTTAAAACTGAAATATGTATTTTAGAAATATATATATATATATATATATATAACAAAAATATATATACAAATATATTGGAATATATATTTTCTGGAAATATATATCTCACATATTTCAGCATATATATTTTTTAGATATAGATTTTTTCAGATATTTCAGTTTTTATGTAAAACTGAAATATCTTTATTTAACAGTTTTAAATATAAAATATATTTAAATTAAAACCGAAATATATATTTAAATAGATTAGGTTTTTCATACAAAACTGAAGTTTTTTGTGCAAATATATCATCATTAACCGGATTTTTTTTCAAAGCTTAAACTTAAACAAAACACAAATAAATTATATCAACTTGTAACATCATTAAATTAAAAAAAAAAATACTAACCTTTGAATGACTGAATTTGAGACTTTGAGAATGAGACTTGAGCTTGATTTGAGAGAATGAGAACTTTGAGAAGATGGGAGTTGGGAGAGTCAAGTTCAAATGATGTCTTGAAGTTGAGACTTGAGAACTTGAAATTTTAAATTTTTTATTCTTGAGTTGAGAATCAAATTGTATTAGGGAATAGAGATTGTGCTTGAGTTGAGTGGCTAAGGGGGGCGGACCAAGTTAGAATTAGAATAGAAGACAAAAGTTATCAAGAAAATAGAAAGTCAAACTGTTTTATAGAAAGAATGCTGAAATTTGTATATTTCAAAAAACTTTTTAAGTTATAATGTAAGTAAAAAATGACACCTAATTCTAATTGTAATTGCCTAATTGGTTGCCTATTTGGTGTAAAAGACTATAGAAACTAGGATAGAGACAACTTAGTTAAATAAGAACTAGAAGACTAGGTTAGGTTGTAATTAGGAATTAGGATAGAGGCAACTTAGTTAAGTAGGAATTAAGTCAGTTCGGTTCGGGTCGGTTTCGGTTTTCACAAAAAGAAAATCGAAACCGACCTTAACCATCGGTTTATGAATTTGTACAACCCGAAACCGACCAGTGCTTATGAAAACCCGGCCAACTCGGGTTGGGTCGGTCCGAATTGGTCGATTTGGTCGGGTTGGGCCTTCTTATGAACAACCCTACTTGCAATGAAGCGGTCTTGATCAAAATCAAATTTGATTCCTACTATCACCCCGAATACCAAAAAAAAGGACTTCGGTGTTACTAGGTAGATTAAAAAAAAAAAGGAAAAATCAAAATTCTGAAAAAATAGGAAAAGGGTAAAGAGCTGAAAAATTAGGAAAGGGGTGTAGTAGTAAGGAGAGACATGCTGATATAGCACATCCAAGTTTTATTTTAGACTAGCAGCGCCGATGCCATGCACCAAAAAAACTGATATATTAAATGAAATCTAATCACCAATGTAAATAAATCAAATAATTAATTTTAGGATATATTTCTTAAACTACCCTTATGGTTAACTAATTGACTAAGTGTTTGAAAATTGACTAACATTTCCCTTATTGTTTCTGACAATTGACTAACTCTACCCTTGTCTCCTTCCTCTGGACCCGGCACACCCTTCGTCCTCCGACCTCTCTCTCTTCCCTCTATCTTCCTCCCACAGTCTCCATCAACCTTTTTCTTACGCTTTTGGTTCTTCAACCCCTCCT
The DNA here is from genome assembly GCF_056320005.1 of Nelumbo lutea. Lineage (NCBI taxonomy): Eukaryota > Viridiplantae > Streptophyta > Magnoliopsida > Proteales > Nelumbonaceae > Nelumbo > Nelumbo lutea. Next base: position 136,424,401 of record NC_142684.1, on the reverse strand, counting down.
CACAATGCGAAAATCTCCCAAACTGGAAAAGAGAGAACAAGTTTCTTCATCTTTGTAAGGCAGTAAGTTGATTCGTCTTCGTCTTTTCAAGCATCAGCCCTTTTTCTATTTCCTGTGATTTCTCACGTTCGATCTCCTTCAAGTATCATGGAGTCTACAGCCGGAGTTGCCGCAAGGCATGGTGGTTCGCTGCTGATGCCTTCTCAATCTGCAAGGAAGGAATGGCGTGCCATTTCCGACCATCATTCCGTCCAAAGTGTCGGAAATGAGGTAAAGATACCTTCTATTCCAAGCTGGACCTCTTCCTTTCTACCTCTCCTTGTCTCCTATTCGCACTCTTGTTCTTTGGCGATTGGTTAATAGAACGCAACTGCTAGACAAGAGTTGGAACGGTCGAAGATGGGGCAATCCGATGAGAGAACGATATATGAGGTAAGACTCATTTTCCAACTTTCGAGTACTAGATTACAGTTTTGAAAAGTCCCTTTTTTTGTTGAGGACTGAGGGCAATCATGTGTTTTGCAAGGTAGAACAAGGAGCAGGGTCACTTGATGTCGACTTCTATTCGATTACCATGGATGGAGGTATAGATAGTGACACATTGCAGCAACGTCTTCATAATGTCTCCAGACAGAGGGAGGGCCTGCAACAGATGGAAATCGAGCTTAGAGCTCAACTAATAGCTAGATCCGAGATAATGGAAATGCATAACAACTTCGATGCACAAATCAAAGAACACGCTAATATTGTTGCTAAACTAAAGGTTTCAGTTATTATTTCTGTTCTTAAATCAAATTTTCCATCTAATGTGCTCCCTTCTCAACTGTACCACTCAATCTCGATTTGGGTTGTAACTCCAAACTCCACCCAGCGGCGGGAGTTGCAGGGCTTTCACGGGTTTTGACGAAAGTTAACGGTAAGTATAAAGTTTGTCAATTGTGAGAAATAGTAGAGGTAGGCTAGTTAATTTTAAATCGGTAAGGGTATAGTTAATCAATTAGTTAAAACATAAAGATAGTTTAAGAATTGTTAATTTTTTTATGAATTATCATAATTGAGTATTTTACAGTTTATTACAGTTATTAGAGCAAATTAATTAATTTAGTGTTAATTTCAGTTTTTTATTTTGAACGCAATATTGGCCCAGATGATCAAATCGTTCAAATGTCCCCAGTCATTATAGTAATTAAATATTTTATGATTAAATACAATACATATGCAAAATTCCGTTAACTGCTAATTATAGTAATTATAATTAATTAATTAATTAACTATAAATTTTAGTGTTTTCAACTCATCATTGACTTAAATGATTAAACCGTTCAAATCAAAACCCGCGAAAGAGGTATTCTTCGTTCGTATTAGATAATCGTCCATTTTAACATACGTTGTATCTTTTGTGAAAATATAAAACATAAAAGCTTTTCTTAATTAATTAAATTAATCTTTTAGTTGCATCATCTTTCTCTTTCTCATTGTTCTATTTCTCATTCTGAAGAGATGATGTTGCTGGGATTTACACTACTCGTTCTTGCAACTACCTCAACAATGATATCAAATCTTTTCAAAGTTCTTTGACAGTGAATACTCTCCCCATGCATCAGATCTGAAATTAAAGATAAAAAAATTGAAAAGAATTCTTCTCAGGATCATAAACTGTTGAGGGATTCTTTTCATGATCTCTCATTTAGGAGAAATGGAGAATGTTGAGGGATTCTTCTCAGGATCAAATCTGCTTTAAGTTTTTAATGTCAGATTCAATTCGACGAAAAGGATAAATACATTGTCCTTCAACAAGAAGATACTTATCTTTTGATATGCATTATTAACCAATTTGAAAATTCGATCAATTGCATGAAGGATCATGAGCCATTTGTTTCTAAGAAGGCCTAGAGCAGCTGCACCACTTTATTTTCTACATGACAATAACACAAAGTTGCTTAACAATATTGTGCTTAACATGTATGCATGTTGGTCGCATAGACATGCCTCTAGAATTTAGATCTTAAAGCAAGGTTTTTAAAATTGATTTGGAGAACGAATCCGTCAGGCGTCCGGTTTCCGAGTCAAAATGGTCGGCTTATTTTGACAAAAAAATAAAAAATGGTCAAAATTATTGAACGGTTTATATGATTTAACCACTCGGGTCAGTAGTTTGCTGAACAAATCAACATTTTTTTTTGCAAATATCCAATTTTAGAGAAAAACTGAACTAATCACCTAACCGATTCCTAGTTTTTCCAATCCGACTGTCCGATCCGGTCCCGTTTTAAAACCATGTCTTAAAGCAATTTTATACCATATTGATTTAATGGTTTTGACATGTAATAACCGAAAAATTTTAGCATGGCAATAAATTCATGATGGTTAAAAAAAGATTTCACTATGGCATTGTTGAAGGTGCTAGACTTATTTCCACTCCCATTGCCCAAATACTTTATGCTTTTTAAATTTAGGGCGTTGTTCCCACTTATTATATATTAAGTGGGATTTTGATGGATTAATTTAGGTAACCAGGTTGTAGTGATTTGAATAATCTTTTGGCCCAGTATTGATGCCTACTTGGTCCAATAATACTGGATGTTCATATACAAGCAAAATCAATGGTAAGGATGTGGTGGAGACGATGCTATTTTATTGAGTATAAAAAAAAACCACTCAATGGCACTGTGATTCTATGTAAACAAATCACTCAATATTAATAAAAAGAATATTAACTTTGTGGCCCACTATTGGATGTATAAATTGGGTTGTGCCGCCTGTGGCTCGACACGAATTTTGATCAGTTCGGAATGGTTTGGTGTGATGGTCCATGGGCTATGTCAGGCCCGGAATAATCGTGTAGGTCGTATTGGGTCTAGGGTTTTAGGTTTGCGGGTCAGGCTAGCATGGCATGACCGAGCAGGTCGTGTCGCACGCAGTCCGGCCCATGGCACATCCCATATATTATTTATATATACTTTATATATAATATATTTATGTATTTTATATATTTATATATTATATATTATATAAATTATAATTATAAAATAATATATAGTGTATAATATATTAATAAAATAAACAATTGTTTTCAATTTTATTATACTAATTTATTTAATTATTGTATATATAAGTATTTATATACATCAAAATTCATATAAAATTAAAATTTTAAGTTTTTGTCAATTTTTTTAAATAGCTTTGGCCCTGATCACGGCCTGACCTGGTCCAAGACTTAGCCAATGAACCAGCCCGGCTCGTGGCACAGCACGGACTTGAACTGTGAACCATGTCGAGCCGACCCCCCCAACTTATCCCAAGGGAGAACAGCATGACCCGAAATGACCCGCAGACTATAGCTTATCAGCCCAACACGACCCGTTTTACACCTTTACACCATTTCATTTAAGCTTGATTAAGGGATTCATGGTCTTGCACAATAAGGTATGTGGCACATCTTAGTAAGACTGAAAAGACATTGACCGAATGTCTACGGACTGAGAGAGCTCATGTGCATTGTGTTGTTTCTCAAAAATATGGTTGAGTTGCCGAGTTCAGACCGTCCACATGAAAACATATATTCATTTGATTTCATACACAAATATCAGATAAGAGGGGTTCTTGATATATATTTAGAAATAAACATCTGGGTATATGGGGTAAAATATTAAAATATAAAGAATTTATATCAATTCAATAAATATTAAAAGTAGATTCTATTATTCAATAAGTCATACGTACTAAAATACCTACAACAAAAACACAAAAGGTTATGAGTTAATTCAAGCCAATAATACCACTTTCTTGCATCCTGTTATCCCGCCACTTACTACTCATCCTTTTGTCTTCCTCTCTTAACCTCTTCTTGTCTTTCGTGTTCGGCTAAATCAGCTCTACTCTTGAATTTATTCAAGCAGTTCTTGCAACTATGGATGTACTCCCGATGAACTGATTTGCAATGAGATATGAAACCATTTAGGGTTTCAAACTCGCTAGTGTAGTGTATGCATTTGTAGTTGTTTGCAGGATTCGGAATTATCAATGCAAAAATTTCACAAAACAATACTAAACAGAGAAGTTATAATGAAATGAAATGGAATTAATTGGGGTATATAAAACAGAGAAATCACACTCATTACATTTTTCAAACCAATGGTTGGTTGTAATTAGGGGTGGCAATTTTTAATCCAACCCGCTAAATCTGTCTAATCCACCCAATCCGCTCATTTACTTGGCGGGTTGTGTGGTCAATCCATCAATCAATTCACCCATTTAAATGAGTTGGGTTGGGTTGGGTTGTGGATAACCATTGGATTAATCATTATAGACATAAGTATTAATTCCTTAGCTTTTTTTTTTTATTTTCTTCATTTGAATTAAATAATTTATAATTAGTGCATTAATTTTCTATTAATTATTGACTAAATTTAGTTGTCTTAAATCAATACACCTCACCCAACATAAATCCAAATCAATTTGACCTAAGTCCGGACTAGTTCAACACGGTTTGACCCGATCTAATATATATTGATCCGGGTCAACCCGAATCCGAAATAGACCCCGGACGGGATGGTTTGGTGCTGCTTGCTCTGTCCGTTATGGGCCGTTTGGTCCAACCAATATGCGCACAATTCGACCCAACCCGGTACAAGTCGATCCGGGTCAACCCGAATCCGAAATAGTTTTGAGAGGGATGATTCGGCCTTCACATGATTTGCCCGATCTAGACTGCCCTCCCAATCAATATCCACACAACCCAACCCGATTCACTTACGTTGACCCGGTTCGAGTCAGCTAGTCTTGTCCCAAACTTGTGTACAAACCTATTATGGTTCGGTCCAAGTCAATCTACCATTAATTGAACCGGTCCAGTTTGATCCGACCAGACTGATCCAAATTTAAATAGTTTAGTCACCCTTGAACCTAGGTAATTTAAGTTGGCCTGATCGGTTTGAACCTAAGTGGTTCGATCAAACCCAAAATCTGAACATAGCCAAATGGCTTTGCCGCTTGTATAAAAATTACGTGCATGTAATGTGATTTGAACCTTCACCACTTATATAAATAGTAACTACAATTAACCCCAAGCTATAACCAACTTATCTGTTAAGAGAGAGAGAGTTTGTTTTTTAAGTCCATAAATATATAAGATTAATGGGTTTGAGCAGGTTGAATTGGGTTAAAGCACGTTTGGGCTAAACTCAACCTATTTAATTTTATATAACTAGGTCATTAATAGGTTGGCAGATTAGATGTATTAGACTAAAGCTCAACCCAAACCCAACCCAACCCAACCCGCCCAATTGCAACAACCATCACATTTTAAAATGGTTGTATTCCATGAGTGTGATATTTCATTCTAATTTCAGGCAAAGCGGCACAAAATTGCAGATCGACGCATTTTGAAATGGTTGGACAAGATGGAACAAACCCAATGGGCCAGATTTCAACTATACATAAGACAAACAAAAGTCACAGAAGAAAAGTGATATAAAAAACAATGTTTTAAAAATCAAGATAGAGGTTGATCCATTTTGTGCCTCTGAGTTGCAAGTCACCGATTCCACCGTCCGGATCAAACGGTTCATACTATGCCATCTCAGCAATATTGAAATTCAAACATCGTTAAGCAACCGGAAGATATGCATTATTAACCAATTTGAAAATTTGATCAATTACATGAAGGATCATTAACCATTTGTTTCTCAGGAAGGCCACATATCTTATAGTTGCTCAACAATGTTGCTTAACATGTATGCATGATGGCACGTAGACATGATATATATTCATTTGATTTCACACACAAATATTAGATAAGAGGGCTTCTTGATAATATATTTAAAAGTAAACATATGGGTATATGGGGGTAAAATATTAAAATATAAAGACTTTATATCAATTCAATAAATATTAAAAGTAAATCCTATTACTCAATAAGTTTTACGTAAAAAAATACCTGCAACAAAAACACGAAAGTTTATGAGTTAATTCGGGCCAATAATACAACTTTCTTGCATCCTGTTATCCCGCCACTTGTTGTTCATCCTGTTGTCTTCCTTGCTTAACCTCTTCGTGTCTTTCGTGGTCGGCTAAATCGGCTCTACTCTTGTAGTTTTTGCAGCTATGGATATACTCCCGATGAACTGATTTGTAATGAGTGTTTGCAGGATTCTGCATTATCAATTCAAAAGTTTCACAAAACAATACTAAAGAGAGAAGTTATAATGAAATGAAATGGAATTAATTGAGGTACATATAACAAAGAAATCACACTCTTTACATTTTGTAGAGAAATCATACTCATTAAATTTTTTCTGAACCAACCATCACATTTAGAAATGGGTTGCAAATTGAGGCATTTTGAAATAGTTGGACAAGATGGAACTAAACCCAATGGGCTGGATTTGGACTGTATACAATCCAATCCATTACATTTGAAATGAAATGGATAGTGGACTATATTTCAACCAAACAAAAGACAAACATACATGTAAGGTTCAATGATATCTGTCTTTGGTTTTCATATCATGTATTACCAACGGATCTTTGAAAGGAAAATGGGAGTGGCAATAGAAAAAAGAAAGAAAAAAAGTACTCTCTCTCATGACAAAATGTCCACTATGCTTCCATGGTCCAATGCTACTGCATGGTCAGGCAAGGCAAAATTAGTGGTAGGGATGGGATGGTGACCAATGTTTTATACCTACAGTTGATTTAGCTGTTTTAACTTTGGGCCTGGTTTTATATAAACCCGGAGGATAGTCAAATATCATCAACCCAAATGGTTGGACCATTGATCCATTGTGATCAGGTCATAGGTTGCACATTAAATATGAATGTAAATTTTGGGCGATCATAACTTTGAATTCTAATGTCTGATTGAAATGACTTTTTATTTTGGATAACTTTTTGAGATCTATACATCTAAGCACCTTGCCTAGCTATTTTCATGGGAAAACCCCTTTTTTAGCCTCAATTTGTAATTTTTAATATTTAAAAAAAAATAAAACTGAATTAGAAAATATAAATTAAATATAAAATGATACATATATTACATGTACAACATAATTATGCATCATTTATTAATAAAACACATATTTATACATATCTATACACATCTATATATATACTAAAGTAGAAACATGCCATGTCATGGCCTGATCATTCTCCCATACCCTAACCAAGTACTCTTAAACCCTTTTCATTTTGGTAACTCTAATGCAATCAGGATTCTAGGAAACCTGATATATCACGTCTTTCCTAATCATATTCAACAAGGAAACCAGTTTCTGTAATTTTTTTTATCGCAACTCTTCTTAATCGCTATTCTCACAATTAGAACCCATATCATCTTCTTTGTTTTAAACGAGAATTAGTATCGGGAGAAATTGTTTTTGACAAAAACAAGGGTCAAAGGTCAGCCCAGTTCTTATTTCTTATATTTCTCTGTTCTTCACATTTTCTTTTTCTGTTGTAAACCATTTCTATTTTGGATGAACAACAATAGTGGGAAGACATTGTTCTTGAAAAATACAAGGGTCGAAGTCAGCTTAGTTCTTCAATTCTTTGTTCTTCAGTTTATCATTTTGAAGGTCATTTTCATCACCCAAGTTCTTTCTTATGTCTTTCACACTCAGTTGCCTCAAGTTCTTTCTTATATTTCTCTTCCGTCGTCTCTATTCTCTCTCTATCTTTCTTGCAGTAGACTTCTGTGCATTTATTGTGACTTCAGTGAAGCAGGGGTGGAATGGTTCAGGTATTTCTTTCCCACGAGCACTGTAAACTTTTAGTCAATCTGTTTGGCTAAATTCTAAACTCTCTACTCTCTCTCTCTCTCTCTCTCTCTCTCTCAAATTTTGAAGAAGGTCACCAGGAAGTAGATGATCACTTTGCGTGCCTGTGTTGTTAATTCATTGAAGCAGGGGAGGAAAGGTTCAAATATGTCTTTCATCCAGATTTTCTATTCTTTTTGTAATATTATACGAAAAAACACTTCTAATGAGACATTCGAATTGGTACATCTCTGTAGATGTAAATCGGTTGGTGTTTAGAGCCGAATTACATATATTGTGTTCACTCTTTCGAGCGAACACTGTAGATGTAAATCGAGCGAAGAAGATGAACTTTTTGCACGAATCTAGGTCTGGTATAATATTCTACTCGATCCATTTATCTAAAGTGACGTGGCTTAAGTTAAATGGATCGGATTCGATGTAGATATGAGCCTAAGCCGACCAATATCCAAACCGTTTTAATAAATAAATGTCATTAATAATTACTATTGATTTAACTAACAGTATTAATTAGAAGTATTTATACTGTTAATTATTAATTAGTAGTAATTAATTATCAGTATGAATTCGTAGTAATAATCACTAATTATTTACTGTTATTAATTTATGAGTAATTTCTAAAAATTAACTTTAAAAAATTAATTACTTTTATTATAAAGCCATTTAAAATTACCAATATCTTAACTATCAAAAATTATCAAAACATTACCCAATTTATATGCAACACAAATTGTTGATTATAATTTCTTATAATAATTGATACATTTTCATAATTTTTCATAATTAATGTTATAAACACTAATAATTGCTAATTATTTATTGTTATTAATTTATGATTAATTTTTTGGAAATTAAACTTACCAAAATTAATAACCTTTAATAGAAAGCTATTCGAAATTATCAAAAATTATTATAAATTACCAAAAATTATCAAAAATTTACCCAAAAAAATATTACAGGCATTTCCATAATAATACTTAGTGATATATAACGTTCTTTTAGTTTTAGTTAATTTATTAAAAATTGAAATCTGAAAATTACTAAAAACTATCAAAGAATATACCATAAATAAATTATTAGTTATTTCAGAAATTATTAGAAATTACCAAAAGTTATTGTACTTTCTCTTATACTTATCTAATAATAAAAAATATAAATAAATTATTTTATATTCTTGTAATTTTAAATTTCCTATACATTTTTAATAAATACTATTATTAAATAATGTTAATAAATCCTATTAATATATTTAACAAATATAACTCATTAGCTCCAATGAAAAACTATAATGAAAGCTAAGGGTAGTTTCATAAGTTAAGTATTTTCAAGGGCATTTTGGTAAGATTAGGGAGGTATTTTGGTCAATTCGGGTCTAAAGAGGTCAAATTTACAATTATAATCTAATGGTGGGTATTTTTGGTCAAAAAAATGAAGGGTAGAGATGGATCTGAGTATACATAGTGGTTTTGCATGTGCAAGCTAATAAGATTGATCGAAATGGAATCTTTTTATATAGAGAAACAAATGAGGGTATTTTTGGAAGAAATTTTAAGGGTGGGGTTTTTAAGCATTTCGAATCAATTGGTTAGGTCAGATTGGCCCAAATTAGGTGGATCTGGAAGGGTAGTGATTCAGTCAATCTAGAGTTTTGAAATGAAATCTTGATGTGATGAAGGGGAAAATGAGGGAATTTTGGTTAAAATTTCACAAGGTGGTGTTGTTGAGAATTTTGAGTTGATTGGTAGAGTCAAATTGGCCCAACTATACCCAAATTGGGCAGATCTATAAAGGGCTTGATTCAGTCAATTCGGATATATGAATCAAAATCTTGGTGCGATGAAAGAGCAAACAAAAGTATTTTGGGCTAAATTTTTGTCAATATGATTTCTAGGGTGTCTAAGATTTGATGGCAGCATCTAATTGGTTTCGAAGGGCCAATGTCATGGAAATTTGGGTCAACAAGAGGATCAGAAATTGAATCTTTGTTTGATGGAGTAAATGGAAAAATTTTGGGTTGAAACTTTATGGGTAGATGCTTTGATGTATCTAGGGTTTAATCGTATAGTTTGATTGGTTCAGATGTGTTCAGATCAAGCAAATCTGGGTTGTGGGTGCTTTAGGCTAATGAGAGGGTTCGAAAAAGAATCTTGGTTTGCTGAAAAGGTAAACAGAGGAATCTTGGGTTAAAATTTCAAGGATAGGTATTTTAGGAGGTCTCGGGTCTGATGTTGGTGTTCAAGGGTTTTTAGGGTCTTCGAAGGGATCGCAATGGTTTGATCAAGTGTTCAGGGTAAATTGAGGATTTTGGCAACGAACCAAACAAATGGATATCTTGATTGGTCTATAAACAATGTTAATAAATCCTATTAATATATTTAATAAATATAACTCATTAATATATTATGACCACTTGATTAGTCTATAAATGGTATGATCAAGGGCATATAAGAAATGGATATCTTGGCCAATGAGATAGCCTAGATTGAAAGCTTAGTCTAATGAAGGGTTAAACGAGTGATATCTGTGATGAAATTTTGTGGTAAGGTGTTTATAGGTATCTAGGGCTCTTTAAAATCCCATTAACTCTAATTGACATTTCAGTTAAAAAATCTCATGCATCGTACAGGTTTCGACTAGTATCTATTCTATATATATAAAGAGACTCAGTCCACATAGACTTTTTGTCTCTCGGGTTTTACTTCGCTCCTCAAAGAAAAGGCGTTTTCCCCCTAAAAATGTTTAGGATTAGTTTGCATCAATTACAATGCCATGTTAGATTAGTCCAAATATAACCCATCTACAAATGGGCATAATTTTTTCAACTTTCTAAAGTAAACTCTAATCTCACTCTATAAATCAAAATTCCTTCTCCATCCACCAACTAGACTTCATCATTTGGGAGTCGAATTTCACTATAGTTTGATTGTGTTACTGGTTCATCTCATTATAGAGATCATTTACTATTTAAATTGTAACCAGAATCTCTAAAATAGGAGAAAGAAAATCTTAAAGAAGAGAAGATATTTTTCTTTGTAAAAATATGGTATTTAAAGGAAGCTTGTTCTATGATTTACCTACTTGGATTTGTAGTTTTGGTTTTAAGAAAAAAAAAATAGTTATAGGATTGTAGGCAGAGTTCACCATTGGAGCTATTTTCTGTGTTATGTTAAAATAAGCAAGAAAAAAAGAAATAGTACTAGAGCTGATGCACTTTATGGGTTTTTCTCCATGGATGAAGGCGATGGATGGTGTAGTTCTTGGAAGATGAGATCTTTACTTTATAATGAGCTTTAATGGTGGGAGTTTTAATTTTAAGGTTTTGTTTAGAAGATGAAAAAGCAAATTAACATTGTTTGTAATGTTTTACCCATTTTTAAGCACTAGTAAGCATGTACGTGCTTTGCACATGGTAATTCTAGATGATGATAATGATAGTAATAGTGTATCCAAATTTTTTTATAAATATATACTTTTATTTTTAAATGTTTTTTGCTTTTTATTATTTTAACCAAATGCATATTGCAAAATCCAAATATGATTACATAAACAACTCATCTAAATATGTGATAATTGGAACAAGTTGTGAAATTTCAAGTCTACCTACTTGGCTAGATTCATCTTTTTATATTTTTTTTCGTATTCACTTATCAAAGAAATGTAAGATTTAAATAGAGGGAATTGAATGAGGTGAAAAGTAGTAGTTCAATTTACAATTTAAACCACACAATTAAATAGGGACTAAATCTTATTTATATTTTTAATAGTAGTGTAAATATAGAATTATATATGTGTTCAATTTTTTAAACTTTTTTATATTTCTCTTTAAAAATAATTCCGATATATCACACTTAGTTTTTGTTTAATATGATAATTAATTAATATTATACTTGTCCCTAAATTTCTTTGCAACATTTATGTATTTTTGTATTTTATTAGTTTTTATTATTTATTTATGACATTAAATGTTAACACATTTGACTAAAAACTTGAACTTTGTCAAATAGTAAAATAATTTTATTTTTGGTTAGTTCTAAAGTATGTATATCATTTTCATTATCAATAAAAATAATTCTTACTTTTTACACTTATTTTTGTTTAATTTTATTAATAAAATATCATTAATGTGTCTAATTTTTTCTACATTTTTGTAATTTTATATATTTGTTTCTATTTTAAAACTTTTATTAACTAACTATGATTGCATAGTCCAAAAAAATTCCACTTTGCATCCGCACTTTTATATATAGTAAAGATATAGATATTTTTTCTTTTGTTTATTTTATTATAAAAAAATGTAAGATTTAAATAGAGGGAATTGAATGAGGTGAAAAGTAATAGTTCAATTGACAATTTAAACCTTACAATTAAATAGGGACTAAATTAAAAAATAATGAGTATTTTAGTCAATGTTTTAAAAATTGAACCAAACTGGATAGTCAAACAGTTTGGCCTGGGAAATGGTTTGGTCATTGGTTCCATTTTGGCCCTGAACCGCTATTTTACAAAAAAACTGTTGAAATGGTCAGGGAATTGCTGATCTGAACAGTTTAATCGTTAAAGTGTTTGACATGGTTAACAATTCTCGGGTTGCTTTCAAACTAATTCCAAAATTTTTATTTATTTTAAAAATATAAATTAGAAAATAAAAATGATAAAATAAACTTTCATATCTCAAAATCTTATTCGATTATTCCCAATAGCCAAAATTAGTTAGGGTTTTTAGTTATTTCATTTTGATTTTGAGTTCTTTCATTTATGTGATTCTTTTTAACTTGTAGCAAAAAAAAAATTACAACTCCAATGAAGAAATTAAAAAATCAATGCAAGAGATGAGAAATTAAACATCGATCTTATATTAAAACCTGAGATACTTCAATGAAGCAAATGATTTAGAATTTTAGAGAGATTAAGAATAGGGTAAGCGGTGTTGTAGTTGCAATGATAATGAATAAGGAGATAGCCACTGCCGACGGTTCCTTTTTCTTCTTCCTTTTAGGACAAGCAATTCTGCAACAATGCTCGATGAACATGGTGACAACCACCTCCAGCATGCTTCCTTTTCTTCTTCGTCTTTTTCTTCTTCTTCTTCTTCTTCTTTCTCGCTTCTCAACTTTGACCAGTTGCCTCCCTCTTAAGGGTAATTGATGTAGCGCAATCCGGTCACTCCTAGCTGGCACTCGTGTGGCTCTTGGAAGACACCTGAGACGGGAAAGAATAAGAAGAATCCCTTGGGGGTCTGCCCAGCGGGGACACTCCGATGCTTAAGTCAGTACTCAGTAGAAGCAAGGAAAAGACGAAAGGCTAAGAGTGCAGATAGCACGTTACCACTATATTCAAGAGATCAGAAATTCCATAAGAAGTTTTTCTTTTGCCCTGAGGGCTTTTATAGGGACACCCACACTAGGTCGGGCATAACCGCCATTGGGCCCCTGCCGCAGCCGTTACCTGTCGGGGCTGCACAGGTGGCCATTGTGGCATATGCCTCACCCGGGTGAGTGACATGTTTCCAAAGTGGCAGGCATGCCTTTACTTGCTGAGAGATGTAACACAGACTGTTGAAAGGACTGGGATTGCGCCATCAATAGGGGATATGGCACAGTTAGACCGGTACAGTTTGTCAGTCGAAAGCTTCCTAAAGAGTGCTAGTGCGGCTCGTTCGTGAGCTATTTTGCGGCGAGTTTGGAGCACTCCAAGATTACCCTTAGTGGAATTGGTCCCCGTAATGACTTGTCTGCTAGGGAACTCGGGCGAGCTAATAACTTTAGCTCGTGAGCTTAAGTTGCCTCAGAGTATCTCTTCAAAGATAGCCCGGGGAACCCGGAGTTCGCGTTGCAGCAGACTCCTCCCCTTGTGAGCTGTAACGTAGCTTATTGCTTCGTGGGCCCGTCACTTGGTCACACCGGGCTTCAACGCTGGGCTGTCGCTCATGCCAAGTCAGCGTCTACGTGTCACAGTTTCATAGGTTGGGTCAAATCATCCTTCATCAGTAATCATTTCAGCTCGTCCTGCCCCAAAATTTTTGGGCTTGGACCAAGGTTTTGTTCAGGCCCAGCATAACCTGCATATATTTAAACATACACATTTTGTGTATGATGTATGTGTGTGTATATACATTATCTAACATTATTTTATATATTTCATATAAATATTATAATATAACATGTATAATTTATATTATATATAATATTTTATATTATACAATGTATAAAATAAGTCTATATGCAATGTTTTATATATGAAAGAATAGGCCTGGTAGGGCCAAGGCCTGTATATACCTGGGCTAGGGCTTATGTTTCAGGCTCGGAACCCTGGGCGAGCTCGGGCCTAGGCCTAGGTTATAGCCCTTATCCTAAGTGCAAACCTGGTCCAGTTCAGCCCGATCCATGATCACCCCTACTCCTTCTCCAAGTCTCACACTCCCCTCTCATAATAATGTATATATATATATATATATGGTGGACTTTAACGTAATCCTAACATAATGGTCAAAATAAAAAGTTACATTATATTTTACATCTTACCGATTTGACTCACTCAAATTGGACAGTTGAACCATTGACTCAGAAACTAGAAGCCAAAGCGGTTATGTTTTTGGGTTAGTTTTTAAAACCTTGATTTTAGCCAAAAGGAAGTTCTACAATCCTATTTATATTTTTAATAGTAGTGTAAAAATAATCCTAATATACCACACTTACTTTTTTATTTAATATGATAAATACATGATATTATACATGGGCCAACGTTTTTTTTTTTTTGCAAACTTTATGTATTTTATAACATTAAATGTTAACACATTTAACCCAAAAGTCAAACTATATATTATTAATTTTTATATTTTAAATTTGGTCAGTTCTAAATTATGTATTTCATTTTTATTACCAATAAAATAATTCTTGTTTATTACACTTTTTTTTAATTTGATTAATAAAATATCATTAATGTGTCTAATTTTTCTACATTTTTTGTAACTTTTTATATTTATTTCTATTTTAAAAATTTTGTTACCTAACTATGACTACATAGGTTGACCAATTTGATTCAAACAGTTGAGTTGTTTAGCCACCACTTAAATAAAGAATGACTTTGTTTTTTAGTTAGTTTTATAATATATGGATTTATATTGTTAAAATATTGAAATAGATCTAATTAGTAGTATTATTAGTGAAAAATAACTTAAAATATAGGGTTTAATAAGAGAAAATGAGATTTAATACATTAAGTATAAGACTTGTTGAGAAGGGATTAAATGCGGTGAAAAGTAATAATTGAATTTACATTTTCAACTCTTACAATTAGATATGGATTAAATACATAAATATGGTCATCAAAGCTAACATTAAAGTTATAATAAAATAACTTTTATACACTTTCTCAAACAAAGAAATAGAGTATAATTTTAATTAAAAATAATTTAACAATTTTATATATTGTATAGATTATCTGTGCTCATTAATCCAATGTAGCACTGAACCCCGAGGTGGGAAGGTCATTTAATCAAAGAGTAAAAGTGAACCCATGTCTCTCCTTCAAAACTCACCCCAATTTTCCCTTTATAAATTTTTGAGCTTTTTGAATTTTGGAAAATTTTAATTCCATGTAATTAGAACTTCACGTCTCACTAGTGTCTCACGTTTCCTCAGCCCAACGGAAGTCATGAGAAGTTAGGATGTAATTCGTTGATAAAACGCTGAGGACTTCAAGCTTCTTGGACTCTTCTTCCCTTCGATCTGACATCTCTTTCCCATTCCAGTTCATGTCATACACCTCTTTCCACTTCAAACCTATCTCTTCAAAATTTTCTTCCTCCCCTTCCAAATGAATCAAGACCTGAAGTAAAGCAGTCATTCAGTCCTAGTAGATCGTGGAGATTTAGAAACTCAATTCATGGGGATTTAGAGACACAATGAAGCTTGGCTGGACATTCGTAGAACAGGGCAGAGCACTCAGAACACCAAGTTGATCGTGAAAGGTTTCTCTTTCATCCTAGGTATGTGCATCAATCTCTTCTAACGTCCTTTGGACTTTTTTCGGCATTCATATAGCTTTAATGTCTCCCAGGCGTCTAAAACCAAAGTAGGGGATGAAACCGATGAAAAATCTGACCCAAACCAATGAAAAAATCTCATTTTCCGGCGTGAATAATTCCTGTCAGTGTTATTCCGGCTTGGATACAGTGTTTAGGGGTTTCCAACTTTCATATAACTTTAATGTCTCCTAGGCATCTAAAATCAAAACAGGGGATGAAACTGATGAAAAATCTCATTTCTCCGGCATGAATAATGCTTACCGGTGTTTATTCTGGCTTGAATACAGTGTGTTTAGGGGTGAAAATGCATGGAAGTTGGCTCCATGTATACGCTACTGTGGTCGCTGCATCAAGCGACCACTGTAGGTAGCTGTATGTGGGTGAAGAAGAGAGCTATTGCGGGTCGGGTCTTGCATATCCGACCCATATCCACATGAGTTATGACTTTTGCGTATAATCCCACATAATTGGTGTAAATTACTGTTCAATGACCATTAATGACCCCATAAATGTCGTAATAATTAATAGACAATATTTATTACAATCGTTTTAACCTTGATCAAGGGATTTGTCGTCTTGCAAAGTAGGGTATGTGACACATCTCAATGTCCATCGGCTGACATCTCAATTAATTTTGTTTCACTTATGATAAAAAGTTGATATGCATTCTACTGTCCAGACTTTTTGCTCAAAAAAAGGGCAAACTTTGGCAAGTTCGTCCACATGATAACATGCATTTGATTTCCTAAAAAAAAATATTAAAATAGAAGGTTTGATGATACTGATTTAGGAATAAACATATAGTATATGGAGAATAAAATATTAAAATACAAAGGCATCATATCAATTAATACATTATATAATAGAGTAAATATTGAAAGGGCATCCTATTATTCAATATGCCATATTACTTGACAAAAAATATGCAACAAAAATACAAAAGTCTATTAGTTAATTCAATCCAAAGCCAACCCTATGTTCTGAACCCAATTTGAAGTACCTCGCCCTACCTACAAGCACTTTAACCAAGGGAAGGCATAAAAATAAGTAGTATGTCAAGTAGGGAAGATCCAATTTGTTTTTCAATGAGACAAAAAATATCAATAAAAAAAAAATAATAATAATAATGTAGAAAAATACAAAAAATAATTTTACATTTGAAGATTACTATTTGAACATGGATTCTACTTTTCACGGTTTAATTGCTAACAATTAAAACAAAACCTAATACATGACTACCAAAATTCTAACAAGTAAAAATGCTAACGTTTTTATTTAATTTTTCACTTGATGTTTAATATATTTTTTCTATTTTTTTAAATGGGTTTTCTCGGATTTTGCCCTGTGAATTACAAAGGAGGTGTGGCAAGGCCAAGGGGCAACACGGTAGGTTGGGTTATTGGGTAGGAAGGTGCACTAAGGTGTATGGGTGATCACAGATCAAGTTGGACTTACACTAATGTAAGGGTTATAGTCTAGGGCCAAACCCAACCTAGCCTTTCTGTGCCTATGTCTTTTACACATAAAATATTACATATATAATATTTTATATTAAATGGTATATAATATGTATATAAAATTATTTTATTAATTATATAATATATCATAAAATAACACATATATATACATATATTATATATAAAATATACATTTAAATATATGTAGGTTAAATCAGGTTTAGGCTTGAAGTAATATTATGCATAGGCCCAAGCCCAGAATTTTTGGACTTGGCCTTATGTGGGTTAAGATGAAATGGTCACCCCTAATAGAGCGCCAAGGTAGGTGGACACTAGACAGCAAGGCAATTTGTGTGTAGGTTCCATTTCAGACTTCTACGGAACACATAGGGCCCACTCTATTTCAAAAAATAATAAAGTTCCCCCTCTAATGCCCATACATTCACTTTGGGTAATTGTACGAATGGAAAAATAATGTACAAAAGACAACTATAAATAAAAAAAGAAAGTAGAAATATAAAAACACCCCAAGAAATTATAAAGTTTTGTACACTTGTATGTCAAGATGGAAACATCCAGTTTTCTTTCCAATGGTACACAAAAAAAATATCAATAAAAATAATAATAAAATAGAATAAATGCAGAAGTGTTGCTGGGTGATTGTAATGCAAAATATCCAGTTTCATGCTTTGGTTTGGTTGTATGGTGAAAGATAAAAGCTGGGAGCCAGGGCAGCGGCTTGAATGCAACAGAGAGATCTCGCATGGTGAAAGATAAAGCTGGGAGTTTTCAAAAAAGAGGGAAACGAAGGAAGAAAACTCGCCAAATGTATATCTGTTTTTTCACCTACTTTTATTTCTTTTCTTCTTTTGAAAGAAGAAAAAAAAATTATTTAATTGTATTTCAGTCGGTTGCAGGTTTAATACAACTCAGCAACGCTTGATGTGTCAAAATATTACTAGATTCGAAGCAATTATTACTTATTGTTGTATTTTATTTTATTTGTACACTAAGTACTTTTTGGTTCTTTTACATATTAATATAAATATTGTTTCTTAGGTGTTGATCATTCTAAGTCGATACACCCACAAATCTGTTGTTGTCTTCTTCTTCCTCTCGCTTTACAAACTCAAATCAAACTCTGACATGACAAGTCTATCGGTGCGTAATAGGAAAGTTTCTCCACATCTACTTGTTAGTGAATCAAACTCTGACATGACAAGTCTATCGGTGCGTAATAGGAAAGTTTCTCCACATCTACTTGTTAGTGAATCAAACTCTGACATGACAAGTCTATCTGTGCGTAATGGGAAAGTTTCTTCACCTCTACTTGTCAGAGGTCGATTAGAACATGCATCAGCCTCATTTGCCTCATCTAGCAGTAGAGAGGATATTGTCTTAGTTGAAAGGTATTGTATAGTTGTCATAGTCATCTCAAGATAGGACAATGATTCTGATTGGGTGGATTTATTGATGATATTCTAGATATTGCACCTGATGCAGTGCGATATGGACACTCTTATTTGGCGAACGCCTGGCTCCTATCTAACGATGGATGGTACCTGAGAGGAGAAAGGTGAAGAATTCCCGGGGAGCTCGCCCAGTAGGAATACTCCAATGCTTAAGTTAGAACTCTAAGAGAGCTGTAAGAAATGCAAAGAGAGCTAAGAGTGAAGATAAAGCTAAATGAGTTCAATTACCTTTGCCCCTTGGAAACCAGGGCCTTTAAATACAAATGTTCTTGTCAAATTGGAAATAACCGCCTCTGGCCCTCTGTCACAGTCGTTATTTGCCAGGGTTGTGCAGGTAACCATTGCAGAATATTGGCCAATCAAATGAGAGACACGACCCGGAAAGGACAGGCACACCGCCACCTGTCGAGAGACGTGGGTGCAATCCGCTGGGCTGGCAGGGACTGCGCCGTCAGTTAGAAGACGTGGTGCAGCCTAACGGGTATGGTCTTGTCATATAAGAAGCTTCCCGAAAACGCCGCGTCGCTCGATAGCGAGCTACCTTGTAGCGAGCTATCCCATAGCGAACTGCCTTATATCGAGCTCTTGAAGGTATTGCGAGGTGATTCCACCTTAGGCTGCCTTTGAGGCGGTCCTCTTGCCTAAGTATTGGAGCGAGCGAATTATCCGAGCTCGTGAGTTGGGATAGACCTAGCTTGGAGTGTTCCCTTTCAGCATACTGGGGTCCTTGAGCTCGCGCTGTAGCGAGCTCGTTCCATGGCGAGCTGTAATGTAGCGAGCTGACATGCGAGGACTTTAACGAGCTCGTTACTCAGTTGTAGCCATGCTGTCACGCTGAGCTCTTCTCCTGTTCACACCATCCTCCGATTCAGATTTTTCTTGGTGAGTCTTCTTGCTTTGTCAGCAATGTTTGGGTACCCATACAATATCTTTCCCTGGGGCTGTAACCAAGTTGACGCCCCTTCGAGCTCATGGGGATCTTGGGGGCAGGCTCTGGAGGCTTGAGAGGCCTCCGGCGAAACAACTTCCAGTTCCTTGGGTAGGGAGCCGGACAGCTTCGGTCCTTCCTCCATGTCGATGGAGAGACTCAGGACCTTGGTCCTTCAATTTGACATTCCCAGAAATCTCATCTACAGTCACCCATCCGACGACTATCCTTGGGAACACGGTCACGATGAAATCGTGATCTTACAGGAACAACTCTTTGATGGCCTTCATCTTCCTCTGCATCCTTTGATAGTGGAGGTTTTAAACCATTTTAATATTACCATAGACCAACTTCACCCCAACTCTATCCGGAATGTAGTTGGGACAATTTCTTTGCTTTATGAGTATTATCTTCCTCTCGACCTCGACATCTTCTCCTCTATTCTTTCCATCAAAAATGCCTCCCCCGGAGCGCCTCCAGAAAGGCGTTCTTATTACTTTTCTCCTCGTCCCGGCTTCAAGTTCCTTCACAAGATGCCGAATAGGATCTCGATTTGGAAGCGGGATTATTTTGTAGTTCGCAACCCCGAAGGGTGGCCCTTCCCAACCCATTGGAGGGCCGCCATCCAGGATTCGGGTGTTGACTTTGATCCAAAAGTTCATAAGACACTGCAATCCTGGGCAGCGATTGGCTTCCATTGCTCGAACTATTTGGTCGAGGACAAGCTCGCATAGGCCGGCCTGAGCCCTGGTAGGTTGCCTTTAGGTCATGCACTTTTTTTTTGAGCTGGACTAATGCCTTGTGATTTTTTGCAACCAACATGTCTGGTGTAGATGCATGTCACCTTCTGTCGAGCAACCAGAAAGGCAGGGCAAAGAGATCGCGCCTTGACCGAGCGTCCACTTTCGGGGGTGCCGAGTTTGAGGCTGCGGACCCAGCCTTTGTTCCACCATTGTCAGAGGTCCCACCGGTCCTGTTTGAGGGAGTAGCTACGGAAGGTGGCGAAGGAGAAGGGGAGGTCCCGTCCAAAGGGCAATACCCTCCTTCGTCTGTGCAATCTCGTCCCATCGCCTTCTCGCGGTTCCCTACCAAGGGGAAGGAGGAAAGCGCTACCAATTACATTGTGGCCACGCGGAGGAGGCAGCAGGCAGTCACTCATGACAAGGTTGCTGGCTGGGGAGAGATGGACCCTAGGCAGCTCGCCAGGGTGGCCTCGGCTCATTGCATGGTGGTATGTGGCTGCTTCCCCTTTTCTCTCTTCTTTTCCTTCCATTTTTTTTTTTGACCTCAACCTTTTGCTGGTAGGTGAACTCTGCCATCCACGCCATGGCCCTCCAGACTAACATTCACTCCAAGGACGCCCTCACTCAGAGACCGAACGTGCAAAAGCTCCGGGGCGAGCTCGACCAGGCCCGAGGTGAAATCCTCTAGGCTCGGAAGGGGAGCGAGGCTCAGGAGCTGCCCGTCTGGGACCAGGAAGCACAGATCGCCCGGCTGTCTGAGGAGAGTGCTCACTACCGGGAGGAGTCATCAAGGGTGATAGCGGAGAGGGAGCTCCTTCACCAGCAGATCCAGAACATGGAATCCATGCTTTAGGATTAGACTCAGAACTTTAACGCCATTGGTGGAGGCAGAGCGAGCTAAGGCGGTGTGGGACTTCAAAGACTCCTAGGAGTACCACGACCTTCAGGTGGAGTACAGCTCGAGCTCTTACCATTCAGGATTCAAACCCTGTCGATGGCTGGTCTAGAAGAAGTTCTCCAGGCTCAACCTTGAAGGCATAACGATGAAGGGTTTGGACCCAAAGACGGCAAACATGGCAGAGGAGGAGGATCCCGACTCTCCGAAGGACGATGAGGACGTGGAGGCAGTGGAACCTTGAGGCCGGTAGTTCTTGTTTTTTCTTATTGACTGAATTCTGTAGTGGTTGTTCCCAGGTGTCTGAAACCGGTTTTATGCATTCATTTGATGAACTCTCTCGGGCTGTTAGGCCCGGTTTTTTCTTTGTTTTTTGATGAACTTCTCTCGGGCTGTTAGGCCCGATTTTTTTATTTATAAGAACTAGTAATGAGATGTTTCTTTCTTCTGCTAAGTGTTGTGCACTCTTTACTTTATGCCGAAGCGACTTCACCACTCGAGCTGCTAGAGCTACATACCCGAAGTAGGGTCTTTCGATAATTGTTACCCCGAACTATTCCCCAATACTTGGGGTAGTTTTTTAATGTTAGAGTTAAATCCCCTTAACAAGTTCAACTTGTATACCGAAGCGAGCCATGCATAAGAGGGTTCACTCGAGCTGCCCGTGCATTCGGTATTAATACTTAGCCTATGTCGAGGAAGCAGTTAGGTCTTATACGGTGCCGAGGTCTTCGTTAGCTTGGCGTTTTAGCCCTTAGGCTGGGGGAGTGACTTACAATCCACTCTCCTGGAGTTCGCCCATGCCATAGAGGCGACTGGGTCTTATCATGCCGAGATCTTTGTTAGTTCGGCATTTTGGCCCTTAGGCTCTGGGAGTGACTCGTGGTCTACTCAGTAATTTATAGGTAATATTGCCTTAAGTTGACAATATTCCATGCCTGAGGTACTTCTTTCCCTTCTAGAGTTTCGAGCTCGTATGTTCCTTCCTCGAGCACCTTCTTTACTCGGTAGGGTCCTTCTCAATTTGTTCCAAGCTTACCAACACCGGGCTCAGGCACCATAACTTTACGAAGGACCAGGTCACCGACGCGGAGGTTCCACTTCTTGACCCTAGCGTTATAGTATCGAGCTACTCTCTACTGGTAGGCCGCAGACCTAATATATGTGAGGTCCTGTACTTCGTCAAGTAGGTCGAGGTTGGTGCGTAGCTCGTCTTCATTTTCCTTGTCATCATATGCTTCTAGACGTAGCGAGGGAATCTCGATCTCGGCTGGGATAACTGCCTCAGTGCCATAGGTGAGGTTGAAGGTGGTCTTGCCTGTAGCGGTCTTCATTGTGGTCCGATAAGCCCATAGAACACTGGGTAGCTCGTCTGCCCATAGTCCTTTAGCTCAGTCCAGGCGTGCCTTCAGTCTGCGGAGGATAGCTCTGCTCGTGACTTCTGCTTGGCCGTTTGCTTGAGGGTGTGCCGCTGAGGTAAAGTTCTGTTGAATTCCCATGTCTTGGCACCATTGTCAGAGATCAGTACTCAAGGTAACTAAAGTAGCACACTATATTTTTCCAGAAGAAGTTTTGCACGTTCCGAGCTGTGATCATTATGAGGGGTTCAACTTCTACCCACTTAGTGAAATATGAAAGAATGGTAGGATCCATCTAATGGACGCTAAGAAGGGTGCGGAATGGGTGGGCGAATTTCAAAAAAAAATCCTACCTTCTTCCAACTGGGAATCACATTCCCTAAATATAAAATACATTATTCAATGATCGTATTTGAACCATAAACAAACCATATCTGAACCAAAAGGAAACAGGAAGGATTATACCTGATCCGGAGAAACAATATCTCCCAAAGTTGGTGTTCACACCCAAAGAAGAAACCAAGACCCGCTCCTGCTGAAGATGACACAGCTGTGGATGGAACGGAACCAGCAGGGTGCGTCCTACACACTGGATTTTTCACAAGAACCCTCTGGAAACCTTGAACACCAAATCCTTTTGTCTTTCTTGCAAGACTATTGTCAAGAACTGATTTCTTGACTTCCTGTTGCTGCAAAGATCCAATCTTCCAACAAGGAGTGGCGATGGCTGGAGGAGGAGAAGTCCAGGGATGAAGAGGGTAGAACTGTCTCTTCTCTCTGGAGTCTGCGAGAGATCTGATCTCAAATCGCAGGATGTGATTCTTGCTTACTCAAACCCCCTAGATCGAAATCTGATATTTCTGTTAGGGTTTTCTCCTTTTTCTTCTTGATTAAGAAACCTCCCAATATTTTTGGGAGTTATCCCAATCCAAATCAGTATTTGGATAGGGGTTAATCTTAATCCTATCTGCAGATTAAGTTAGTTAGCTCCTGATCTTATTAGGAGGTTACCAGATTCAAATATAATTTGAATTTGGTCTCTTGGAGTGGATAAGGTCAAAGACTCAATCCTTTTACTAATATTAATCTCAGATTCGCCCCATGAACTGGTGATCATATCAACCCAGTTCGAAATGGG
The DNA here is from genome assembly GCF_056320005.1 of Nelumbo lutea. Lineage (NCBI taxonomy): Eukaryota > Viridiplantae > Streptophyta > Magnoliopsida > Proteales > Nelumbonaceae > Nelumbo > Nelumbo lutea. Next base: position 136,400,609 of record NC_142684.1, on the reverse strand, counting down.
CTTTTGGCCCATTAAGTGTTCAGTGTTTAACCAGTTTCCAATCTGCTGTCCAGTTGGACTTCTTTGTATGGCGTGGGACCCAAGCATAGATCTACACACCAGCCACATGGGTTCGGCCCAGCCTTTGTTACAAGGCCCAGCCGAATTCACTGAAAGACTCAGTGACCCCCTTGATCCCATCACATGGACCTTATGGGCCTAACACTTACATTAAGTGGTCCCTAGGCCAAGCCATCTTATAAAAACCCAGGGACTGTGGGCAGGTGCAAGATTAGCCCATCAGGTATTATCCTAAATGGTCTTACACTTAACCTCTCAGCCCTTAATGATCAAGCACTGCCCGACAAGAGAAGACCTCTCCCTCGGCTGCAAGGAACAGTGCCGCACTCTCTACTCACATGGATCCCGGGAATTAAAACCTTTTGCAAATCTTTTGAAACCATATATATATATATATATATATATATATATATATATATATATATATATATATATATATATATATATATATATATATATATATATTTCTTATTTTTGCAAAACAAAATTCCAACGATTGAAATCAACTGTCGGCAGTTTGGTTTCCATCAGAGAGAGTGCATTTCCGATCATTACCATTGTCCGACAAAGGGGCTGATTCTGTCACTATGACCACTCACTCAGATGAATTCTCAGACTGCCCCAACATGTCCAGGTTTTGACCCCCACTAAGGATCTCACTGATTGACACATCAAAGACAGCCTGATCTGACACCTAGTGATGTATCATAATCGAGTCTAGGGGTCAGGTGTAACTTTTCAGTTTTGCCCACCTATCTCTAAGGTCTAGGGCAATACTGGAAATCTGGTTCGGTTCAAGGGTTCAAGCAATCACATACTGCATGTGCCTTGGGTCTTACCCTGATGGCCGAAACAAGCCATCCCAATACTTGGCGGCACATCAGTATCATCCTTGGAAAGATAAATCTCCCCAAACTTATCCAATGGCTGTGAACATTTAAAACTAACACAAGTTTCTATAAGTGTCCAGTTTTAGGGTCTTACACAGAATTATACCAAACAACATGAATCAAACATGCACTTTAATTTATTTCCACTAAATAACAAAAATACATCAAATCCGATTAAAGCTAAGGGCATACAAGACTGTCTAACAAAATAATCAACTGCCACCACTAAGAACCTTCTCTGTCCTGTCGTTGGTGGGAATGGTCTGAGTATATCGATCACCCACTATGCGAAAGGCCATGGGCTGGTGAGGTACTTCAGGTCAATGGCAGGTTGGTGGTGGACATTGACCTGCTTCTGGCACTTGTCACACTTTCCGACAAGCTCGATAGCATATGCTTTCATTGTTGGCCAGTAGTATCCCTGTCGTAGCGCTTTTTGGGTGAGAGCCTTACCCCCCAAGTGTCCACTGCACAAGCCCTCATGAGTATCACGGAGAACGAGCTCAACCTCGGAAGGTCACAAGCAGCGCAGGTAGGGGAGCGTGTACGACCTCCGGTATAGTCGTCCGTCTATTATGACGTATTTGGCCGCCTGATGCTTCACCCTTCTGGTGGCATTATGATCCGCAGGGAGGGTCCCATGCAACAGGAAGCTCGCGAGCAGATCGATCCAACTCGGCTCTACTTGCACGACAGGAGCGGCCACCTCTGCCCCCCACGAGAATGCTAGGCCAAGGCATGTTCTCTATGTACACGTCTCTCATGGTATTATCACTTGTGCTAGCTAATCGGGAAGGGCATCGGCCTTAGCATTCTCCAATCTCAAGATTTGCTTGATGAAGTGTGACTGGAAGTTAAGTAGAGCCTCTCTTACTTTGGCTAAGTAGGCGATCATGGTTGGTTTGCGAGCTTCATATTCGCTTGTGACTTGATTGACCACGAGCTGGGAATCACTGCAGACAATGCTTTGCTTGGCTTTCACTTCCTTGGCTAGAGCCAGCCCGGATATTAACGCCTCATACTCCGCTTCATTGTTGGATGCCGCGAACTCGAAGCGTATTGCGTAGTCCAGTTTTTCCACATGGGCCATACAGAATGATTCCGGCTCCGCTGCCTTGCTGGTTTGACGAGTCATCTACGTGAAGGATCCAGGGCCCCTCATCCAAGTTTGCGCTCGGTCTAACTAGGAGAGATGCTACACTGATTGCTACTTCACGATGCTCGAGCTCAACCGGCCTGGGAACTTTGGGCTCGCCCGAGCTTGGGGCCTCGTGCTCTACCAGCTAGAGGACTTCGAAGCTGAAAGTCCATTCTGCGATGAAGTCTGATAAGGCTTGGGCCTTGATAGCAGTTCGTGGCTTGTATTGGAGGTCATACTCGCTGAGCTCGATGGCCCACTTCGTCAGCCTACTGGAGACCTCGGGCTTGAGTAGAACTTGCCTCAGAGGTTTGTTGGTAAGGACGATGGCAGTGTGAGCTTGGAAGTACGTAACAAGCTTCTGGGCTGCGATAACTAGTGCATAGGCCACTTTTCTATCTCTAGATATTTCATCTCTGCTCACTACAACACTTTACTTACATAGTAGATAGGTCGTTGGACCAGATCTACCTCTTTTAATAGTACTGAGCTGACCACCTCATCACTTGCCGAGAGGTACAACTCTAAAACATCGCCCTCCTCGAGTCGGGTTAAGACTGGTATACTAGCGAGGTACTTTTTGAGCTCGTCGAACGTGAGCTGGCACTCTTCGGTTCATTCAAAACCTTTGCTTTTAATTGCCTTGAAGAAAGGCAGGTAGTGGTCTGCCAACTTGGACATGAAGCGGCTTAGAGCAGCTATTCGGCCATTCAGCCTCTGAACCTCCTTCAATTTTTTGGGTGGTCTCATGTCTAGGATGGCCTTAATTTTATCCGGGTTGGCCTCAATGTCGCGTCGATTAACGATGTACCCTAGGAATTTACTCGAGGTGACACCGAAGACACACTTGTTTGGGTTCAATTTCATGTTAAACTTATGCAAAATTTCAAAAACTGAAAGCAAATCTTGTATTAATTCATGCAAAATTTGGGTTTTGATGACCGTGTGGTCTACATAACATTCTATTTTTCTACTAATCAATGGCTCAAATAATTTATTTATAAGTCTCTGAAAGGTTGCCCTGGCATTTTTAATCCAAAGGGCATGACCTTGTAACAATACAAGCAGAGCTCGGTTATGAAGGTAGTCTTTTCTTCGTCAGCTGGGTCCACCCTGATCTGATTGTAGCCTGAATAAGCGTCTAGGAAACTCAGCAACTCGTGCCCTGAGGTCGCGTCCACCAGACGATCGATCCTGGGGAGTGGGAAGCAGTCCTTTGGGCAAGCTCGGTTCAGGTCAGTATAATCGACACACATGCGCCATTTACCGTTGGCCTTCTTTACCAGAACAGGGTTGGCCACCTAGCTTGGGTAATGAACTTCTCTTATAAAGTCGGTTGCGAGGAGCTTCCCGACCTCCTCGTCGACTGCCCTCCATCACTCTGAGGTTAAGTTGTGTTTCTTCTGTCTAACGGGCCTAACTATATGATCAATATTAAGCTTGTGAGTTATGAAGCTAGGGTCTATGCCGGGCATCTCTACCGTAGACCATGCAAAAACATCAAAATTTTTAGGTAAGATGCTTACCAATTGAGATCGCAGAGACTCCTTGATGGAAGTGTCAATCTGAAGTGTCCGAGTTGGGTCCTCCGTCGATGCCAGGATGGAGGCTGTCTCTTCCGTGGGTGCAACTCGCTCCTCGCATTGCTTCGTAGGTCGCTCCAGCTCAAAGTTGTCGGCCACCTTGGCTTTCCCTTTGAGGGCGGCGACGTAGCACTTGCAAGACTCAAGCTGGTCACCTCGCGCTATCCCAATTCCGAAGTCCGTGGGGAACTTCATTGCCAAATAGTAAGTGGAGACCACTGCACATAGGGCATGGGTGATCAGCCGACCTACTAGGTGCTGACTTCCACAGGTACTGTAATCCTTCCTAGGGGCCTGACTTCCTCTCCGCTGAAGCCTACCGGGGGAGTATTTGCAAGCTTCAGGTCACTTTCTTGGAGTCGGAGTTTGTCAAATGCTGCTTTGAAAAGGATATCTGTTGAGCTGCCAGAGTCGATGAGGACACGCCTGACTTCAAAGTCGTTAATCTTTACCTTTATAATGAGCGCATCATCATGGGGGTAGTGGACCCCGCACGTATCATCCTCTTGAAGAAGATCGGGTCTTCCGTCCTTGGCCGCTTCGAGGGATTCTGCTCTTCCCTGGTGGCCTCGCGAGCTGATGCCTGAGTTGTAGCTGAGGTGCAGCCCGCAACGACCGAACCTCTGGCAATCACGTGGATAGTCCCCTGAACTGGTCTCTCTTCAGGGGCTGCCTCTAGGTTGTTCTGCCTGCCTGCTGGATTTGGGAGCATCTCTACTCTGCTCCCCCTGCTAACCTGCTTTACTATTATTATTATTCTGTACAAAATTTCTCAAGTATTCGCAACGACCTGCTTTATTACAATTTTCGGTGCTATGACCGTGGTTTTTATGGAAATTACAATACAAATTCTTATTTATTACACTAAGATTTGCCTTCAGCCGTGGCGGCCACTTCACATACGGGCGTCCTTGATCGCCATAAGGATCTCGGCCCGCTTCGCGTTCAGAGGGGTGTAGTCCGTTCTTTTCTCAGGCGCACTTACGTTTTTCTGGTTGATCTCCTCCTCCGTCCCTATAAACTGATCCGCGAGCTTGAGGAACTCGGTTACAGTCTTTGGTTGATTAACAACCACGTGCCATTTGAATTCTCTGTGGGTAATGCCTTGCTTGGCCGTGGTGAGCCGAACTGCGGGTCTAGGTCGGGTATTTGTAAACAAGCATCATTGAACCGCTTGAAATAGCTTTGAATGGACTCCCCTTCCTTCTAGACTATGCTAAGGAGAATCTCCTGAGTTCTCGGGCACTTCTTATTGGTGACGAAATGAGAAGTGAAGATTTGCACGAATTACGGAACCATATGCGGGCCACTCCTTTGAAGGTGGTGGAGAAAGCCACGCACATGCAGGATTCGCTGGCCCTTGCCAAGTGCATCTGGGACTGGAAGGCATTAACATGGTCATTCGGGTCAAAGGATCTGTCATACTTATCTAGGGGAGGAAGCTTGAAGTCCTTTGGCATAGGAACAACAAGAAATTCTAGAGACAGGGGGGAGGGAACTGAAAGGAGAGGAGTAGCTTTTACTTCACCTGAGCTTACCTCCTCCTTGCCCTTGAGTTCGAGCAGGTCGCAAGTGGCAATTTGGCGAGCTCGTCGACGCCTCCGCTACTGCTTCGCTGGCTCAGCTTTGGTGTTGCTTGCTTCAGTATTACCGAGCTAAATGGGCCCAGGGAGGGGCTCAGACTGCTAATGATAGCTGTGAACCGAAGGGGCTTGCCTGTAATCCGCAGCTAGGACCTCAAACTGGTTTTTCGACGAGTGGGAGCTCGAACTAAGAGTGCTGAGGCGATGCGGGCCTTACCTGCTAGGAGGCCCCCAACCTGCCTACAGGTTGCGAGGCGAGGGTGACTGGTCTCTCCTTCCTTCTTTGGGACGAGGCTTGGCTGTTGGTAGGATTTTGGGTTTGAGAGGCCTCTCCCCGACGAGGACGTTTGCTCCGCGGGAGGGCTTGGCTTACTTCGTGGCTGGATGTCGAGGGGGAAGCGGCTGCTGGGCCTGAGGCAATGAAGGGAACTGTTGTTGATACTGGTATTAAGAAACTTGATGCAGCACTTGCTGCTGATAAAGTTGAAATTGCTGGAACTATTGCATTTAAGCTTGCATAGCTCGCATGCGCTGCACCAGGTCTTCAAGCTAGTTTTGGTTGATCACTGGGGGAACAACAGAAGGTTCAGTGAAGGTTGTTCCAACCATGGAAGGGAGCAGAGAGTTCACAGGTGCCACTGTCTGAGGCACATTCAGGTTGGGAACTCCATCCACAGAGAGGGGGACGGTGAATTGTCCAATGCAGATAGTGGGGAGCTGAAGTCACTCCCCAGAAGTGTTCTAGTCGGCACCTCGTCCGACATTACTAGAGGAAGCCATGGATGCTGAGTTCTTAGAGAAAGTTGCAGAGATTAGAGGAAGGCCTTTCGAAGCGTTCCCACAGACAACGCCAAATGATGCAGCACGATCCGGGCACTCCTAGCTGGCGAACGCCTGGCTCCTAGCTGGCAACGGATGGTACCTAAGAGGAGGAAGGTGAAGGATTCCCAGGGAGCTCGCCCGGTGGGAATACTCCGACGCTTAAGTTAGAACTCTGAGAGAGTTGAAAGAAATGCAAAGTGAGCTAAGAGTGCAAATAGCGCTAGATCAGTTCAATTACCTTCATCCTTTGGAAACCGGGGCCTTTAAATACAGATGCTCTTGTCAAATCGGGCATAACCGCCACTGGCCCTCTGTCACAGTCGTTATTTGCCAGGGCTGTGCAGGTAACCGTTGTAGAGTACTGGCCAATCAAATGAGAGACACGACCCGGAAAGGACAGGCACGCCGCCACCTGTCGAGAGACGTGGGTGCAGTCCGCTGGGCTGATTGGGACTGCGTTGCCAGTCAGGAGACGTGGTGCAGCCTGACGGGTACGGTCTTGTCAGATAAGAAGCTTCTTGAAAACGCCGCTTTGCTCAATAGCGAGTTGCCTTATAGCGAGCTATCCCATAGCGAGCTGCCTTATAGCGAGCTGCTGGAGGTATTCCGAGGTGATTCCGCCTGAGGCTGCCTTTGAGGCGGTCCTCTTGCCTAAGTATTGGAGTGAGTGGATTATCCGAGCTCGCGAGCTGGGATAGACCTAGCTTGGAGTGTTCCCTTTCAGCATACTGGGATCCTTGAGCTCGCGCTGTAGCAAGCTCGTTCCGTAGTGATCTGTAATGTAGCGAGCTAACCTACGAGGACTTTAACGAGCTCGTTACTCAGTTGTAGCCATGCTGTCACGCTGAATTATTACTTATGCTGAGTCACGTCCACGTATCGCCTTCTTAGGAGGTCGGGTCAAATCACCCTCCATCAGCACCTTTCTTCGAAGAAACATTATTTCTTAGGAAAGTAAAGTAAAATAGCAACTAGTTGTTGCAAGACCTAGTAAAAAAGCTGAATATAGGGAAAGGACACATTGAATCTCAAAATTGGTTTGGTTAAGACCTCTTTGACTAAAATAGGAGTTACGTATGATTGCCCTATGAAATTATTTTGCAACAATCAAGTTACTATTAATATTGCCAATATCTCAATTCAGCATGACTCTACAAAGCATAGAGAGTTTGATTGGCATTCATCCAAGAAAGGGTGATTAGTGGGGAGATTGTCTACTCTTTCTAAAATCATGTGATCAATTTGCAAATTGCTTGACAAAAGGAGTAGCAAAACTAAAGCTAGAAGATAACCTTGCCAAGCTAGGCATGCATAGGGGCAGTATTGTGTGGAGTTTTTAAATGTATACGTTTGACAAACACTCAAGAATGACACTGCAACAGATATTATCAAAAGGTTTAAAAGTTCATGAATGAGGGGGACTAAAAGTAGAATAAAGTTGCTAAATGAATCCTTGGACTTTGTCCATCTACATTGGCATGCATTTCTATATTATTATATATTCATGTATTTCTGCCTTTCTGTTCTGTTCCATATCCATTTTTAAACCAAAAACCCTTAAATCATTATGCTGTGACTCTGATTTCCTGAAGCCTGAAACTTTGGTGCAGCTTATTCTTCTGATTGGTACAAAGCTACAACATGTTATAGCAACTTTGGCGTTGGAGAGTGCAGGCGTAACTGGATTCTTCACAGGAACAAACCTAAGGCCTCGAGAAGATCTCTTTTGGTTTAAAAGACCAGAACTACTGTTACCCTTTGATCCATTTTGTTGTTTTCCAGGTTGGATACTTTGGTATTGGTATAATGTTCATTTATTTGTCAATGCAAAAAAAAAATGAAGATAAATTTCTTTTCACTCTGAATTGTGTACGCAGAATGCATTTGAGCTGGCTTCATTTTTCTGGTTCTGGGTATATTCTCCTGTTATTAGTTCTGTTCTCTTTTGGAAGTGAAAACTTTTTTTTTTCTTATTTTCCTTCCCAATCTTTAACAAATGAAATGACATGGAAATCATTTCTTTGTTTCTCAGGCTTTTTTCCATCCCGATCTAAGACCTGGTTTCACAGATGTATAGAGAAAAGTTGCAGTACGAGCACAAGCTTAACGTTAGGACAATAGACGCTTGTATCAGTTGAAGGCGTCATGTTCTTGTATCATATCTTCATAATTCATAAATCAATATATATTTTGGAGGTACCAAAGATCGATGAAGGAATGCTTTAAGCAAAGCTGCTCTACTTTCTGAAATTGGATATATATGGTATGAAGGTTTCAAATGCTAATTGGGAAGCCTTAGCAGGCACTCTGATTCAATAGATCATCCTATGAGTTAGGGAGCTATTTGGTGAGATGGAGCTCTAGGGCAATGAAATTTTTTGAAGTTTCAAGGCAAGTTTCTCTGCTCACTGAACTGAAGTGATCTGTCCATTCATTTAAGTTGGTCATTGCTTCATGAGGAACGATGTTAGGGCTTATTCAGGCGAGGCGCTTTTTGCATCTTCAATTTCGACCCTTTAAATGAGATTAACTGAACAAAATTAGTGAGAAAAGAACATTCTTCTCCATGACGATAAGAAACTATTGTGAAGGAATAAACTTCAAAGAAAAATCAACAACTGAATGCAAATTGCCTTCAAATTCTACTCGTACATCAATGGCTACAATGAAGCAGTCACAGCTAACGTGATGGACTGAGTAAAATGAATAAGCAGTCTGTTCTATAGCCTCTATCTCGCTCTTTTGAACTAAGCGGTTGATAACTTTCCTCGGGTTCGATCATGGGGATATGACTGGCGTTTGGTTGTATTGTCACTTTTAGTTTCTACCATAACGGTGCCGCATTGGAGCCACATCAGATTTGAGAAAACGGCAAAAAATGCATCAGTATATGCTGTTTGATTGGCTGGCCGTTTTCTGAAAAAAAAAACAGCAAGAAAATATTATGCTGTTTTCTCAAAAAACATGGCTGATCTCACAAAATATCAGTTTTGACGTTTTTACTTTTCACGAAGTGTGTTTTTTGGTATGGTGGCTGATGTGGCTCCTCTGTGGAGAAAATGGCAATTGAACCAAACAGCACCATGTATAAGCGTTTGTCAGAAATCTTAAAAAAAAAAATGCAATGGAAAAGAAACACCTCCTGTGTTTCTATTAGGGCTGTTTACGAACAATGCCAAACCGACCAATTGGCCCGATCCAACTCGATTTGATCGGTTTTCTTCATCATCGGTTGGTTTCGGGTTGTAAAGAGGGATAAATCAATAATTCGGTTTGGCTTCGACTTTCATGTGTGAAAACTGAAACCAAATTGAACTGAGTTAGTTGGTTTCTGATTTCCTAATCTTTTCTTGACTAGGTAATCATTATCCCAGTTTATTCTTTCTAGTTAGTTACTCATTTTTAACATTAAAGAACAATAGAACATTAGTTAAATAGGAATTAATTTGTCTTTAGGATTGTTTTCTTTTTTTGAGTAGGAAATTTCAAGGTTCAAAATATCGATATGCCTGATATGCCAAAAGGGGCGTATTGGGCGAATCGGTAGACATTTTGGTTGCTTTTTTTTTGTTTCACAACCGGTTCAGGGGGGGCAGTTTAAGTCTCCTCTACCCCCTGAACCGGTCACTCCGATACACCCATTGTAGGGGCATATCGGAGGGGTCCTAGAATGATACGTATCGACCGATACGAGCTGATACATGTCGATACTTTGAACCTTGGGAAATTTTACACAAAATATAGGACTGTTCACAAACAATGCCAGACCGACCAGATTGACCCAAAACCAACTCTTCATGTTTGGGTCAGTTTCGGTTTGTTCTTTAAGTAACCCAACCAGGTCAGATCGATTGAAAAAAAATCTATTAAACCGATCCAACCGAACCTGTGAACCGCCCTAATTTCTACTTTCGATGCTAGGTCCTTTTGATTCCACTCCCGTGGAGATTAGCTCGGCCAAAAGCAGCCTGATTCCACTATAGAGTTGAGAAGAACCTATGTTTGGTAAAGTAGGAGAGAAACAGAAAGTTGAAGAAAGGTCTCAACACAAACACAACTTCTCTCGTATTTTCTAAAAAAAAAAAATAAAAAAAAAAGAAAAAAGAAAAGAACACACACACAATCTTAACAAAGAATGTTCAATTTTCTGATTGTGCCAAACTGAGTGAGAGGCCCAAGGCCCAGACCAAGACGTTATGGGTTTATCGCCCCGGCCCCATATCCAAGACCAAGACACCCGATTTTTGTCCAAGATAAAATTCCACCCCATTCTAGAAGGTCCTGATCCTCTAAATGTAATGACGTGGCAAATTCCCTCATCGAGTCCTATAGCCCCAGAAACCAACTACTACGTATTGGGATTTCGAGAAAGAAAGGAAATACAAGGCAGAAACATGATACTGGCGCCTTCGGCTTCTTCCATGTTCATGTCTCTCGCTAAATTTAGCAAGGGTTTCTATAAAACGGAGTATATGCCTCCAAATTTCGTCTTCTATTCCTCCATTTTATCCGACGATTTTAGTGCTAAAGCTTCTTTCAGGTGTTTTTGCACTAAGAAGGAAGATTCAGATAACGTTTCTGAGGTGAGGGGAGCCACCGAACCGGCCTCTTCTTTCTCTACTTTTAGATTACTTTGTTTCTATTCATCATTTCTTCTCTCAAATTCCTTCGAGGCTCATTTTCTTTTGGTTTATTAGACGAAGGAAGCATGGGTTCTTTCAGTTACAATCTCTTTTCCATTTTAATAGATGATTCGGGTACTGGATAGGGAAAAAAAAGATTGCTTTTGTACCTATCTAAAGCTGACAAACATCTCCCCCGCTATACTGCACTTTTTCTCTCCAATTTTGGTTCCAAGACATTTGAGGATCAACATCAAGCATAAATTAGACTATACGATTTGTACTTTCATTAATTCTGAATCACTGCAGAAGAAGGAAAACATGTGAATGACCCCTGATGATTCTTCCTTTTTCATTAGTTATCAACTTATAAGCGAGTTATATAGATGGATATTTGGTATTGTGTTAACAGGGGTTTTGTGTACTCTCAACGGATATTCCATGGGACAGTGAGAGTATATGGAGCACTATGGCTTTGTATTTCTTCAGTTTACACATCCCTTTGAGTTTTGGAGGATTGTCTGTAATTTCTCAAATAAGGCATCAACCCGTTCTTGACCCGCAGACAGAGGTGAACATAAATTTTCAGTCTTCTCATTTAACTTTGGTGACAAATCAATGCATTAATTGAAATTGTATGTAACTCATACCAGAAGAAGATAAATATAGTAGCTTTTGATATGATCTTGAAGTTCAAGATATGTGTCATTACCCATGGCATGCTATCATTTGAGGTTACTCTTAAGAGTGTTGTGACTGTCATATGAATAAATCGCCCTGTATGTGGAACTAGATAGATCAAATAATGAATCACGTAGCACTTATGTAATGGGTTCTATCTCAAACATCATATCAAGTAGATGCTCTTTACTGTTAGAAGGGCCTTTGGGCTATGGTTTGTTGAGGCAGTCAAGCAGGGGCCTGTTTCATGCAGTAGTCCAAATTGGAAGGGTGAAAGAAATAAGTATTGTCTTTATATTCTGATTCACTGAAGGCTAGTCGTTTTGAAAAGTCAAGCCTTTTTTTGTACATTTTGTCACCACAAAACTAGTTGATATGAGTATGAAAATGCTGATAAATCATTAGCTCCTTGCCAAAGTCAATATCATTTTTTTTTCCAATGGTGCAGGCAACTTCTCTACTTATAATACAAAGTTTGGAGCTCCTGGGGTCTTTGATGCTATTGAGATACATAGCAAAGTCCAAATATGATCCTGTGAGTTTCTTCTACTGTAGCAACTTATCGAAAGAAAGGAACTGGGTGCAGGCATCAATGCTTGGTTTTGGGTTTCTGATTTTGCTGGTTTTGCATACATCCCTTCTTGCTGACAGAGTACTTGGGCCCAAGGTAAGTTTAGCAGATATTACTCTTTCCAAAAGGCATTCTCTTAATCACAAGGGAAATATCATTTTCCATGGAAACCAATTTCTGGAAGGGAAAATTCCTGATCAGTACCCTGCAATTTGGCTCAAGTGACAATTTGGTCCCCGAACTTTAAAATACGACAATTCAGTACCCAAACTTTTAAAATGTGACAATCCAATACCTGTCGCTAACCAGTCTGTTAATCAGTCATTAAGTGACATTTGGAAAGTCAAAAATGCCCTAAGAATGTCATCTAATTCCCTTTCTTAACCATCCAAAAATTGGCAATAAAATGAACAGTCCCAAATTCTAGATTCTTCTAAATAGTCACCAACCTTTTTGAATAGAAAAGGCTAGGATTTGGGACTGTTCAGTTTTTTGTCAATGTTTGGATGGTTGATAAAGAGAATTAGATGGCATTCAGGGCATTTTTGACTTTTCAAATGTCACTTAACGGCTGATTAACGGACTGGTTAACGGAAGGTACTGGATTGTCGCATTTTAATGTTCAGGGACCAAATTGTCACTCGAGCCAAAGTACAGGGTACTGATCGGGAAATTTCCCTTTCTGGAATTTGATTTTCTGCCCAACCAAACAGAATGCGAAAAACAATTTCTCAGTGCAGGTGCACTGGCTGTCAAGTAGAAGTAGTAACTGAACTTCTACTTGTTCTTGCAGGCTGTGAACAACCCCATACTAAAGGAGATTTTGTCAAGTGGATTCAATTCTAAAACTGCCTGTTTCCTTACCTATTGCTTAATCACTCCCTTGCTAGAAGAAATTGTTTACAGAGGATTTCTGTTGAGATCCCTTGCCTCTAGGATGAATTGGCAGCAAGCAATTGTTCTAAGCTCTTGCATTTTCAGTGCTGCTCACTTATCTACTGAGAACTCTCTGCAACTATTTATTATCGGGTGTGTTCTTGGATGTTCATATTGCTGGACTGGGAATTTAAGTTCATCTTTCGCCGTGCATTCCTTGTACAATGCAGTAATTATAATGATTACCATCTTCTCTTAAAATTGTGGAAAAGAAGAAAGAAAAGCTTTAAATGTAAAATCATTTTCTTCTGCTACCAATTATATCTTTCAACTTGAGAGCACCTGTCACTTACACTTAGAAGTCTTGTCCTGAAAATTTGATTCAGAAATTAGTTATGGAAAAAGGTTTCTTCTAATTTGGTTAACTGTTTTTGGTTTTCAAATTACAAACTTGAAATCCCCAATCAAGGCTTGCCTAGCCTTGAACCCAAGTTGATCCAGCTCCAACTTTTCTGCAAAGCTGTCACTGTTCTTTTTAATGCATAAAATAACTAGTGGGGCGTTCTAGAAAATGAATTTTTGTTTTCATTAGTTTTTTAATTGCTACATCAGCGAATTCCAAAAGCATGTTCTTCACCCATGCTTTTGTTTTGAAAAAAAAAAACAAGTTGGTCTTGTTTCAAAAAAACAAATCATGTTTTGGAAACCTTCAAAATGATGGTTTTAGTATAGAATTTGTAGTGTAGGAAATACGATATTAAATAATCAGATGAAAACATGTTATTTAGACAAGAAATTCAAGAACCAATCTGTTTTCAAATCAGCTGGTTTTGTGGTGTGTTAGGAATTCACAAGAAAAAATGAAAAACAATTCACAATGGAGAAGACCCCTTGAATTAGCTAGCTATCAAGCAAGATATTTACAGGAGTGTTGTCCATCACTCATTCAGGGGTTTCATCCAACCACAGATCCTGAATCAAGTTTTCATATATTGAGACATGCGATGAGCAGGATCATTAAGGGCTTGCCAAGGAATTCCGTTTTTGTCTTTTCTCTCCAGAGATCTAACCACGCATATAGAGCTCTGAATGTATAAATCACAGGATTCCATTGCCCACGCCTGGCTATAAGAACTGTACAGTATACAGCCTAGAGCTCTGATTAGGGGTGGCAATTTCTCATCCAACCCATTGAACCCACCCAATCCATTCAGTATCTTGTTCACCTATTTCGTACATATTTGGCGGGTTGAAAATGGGTTGATCATTCATTGGGTCAATTTAAATGGATTGGGTTGGGTTGTGGATAACTATTGGCTTAACCACTAAAGATACAAGTATGAATTTTTTAACTATTTTTTTAATTTTCTTTATTTAAATGAAATATTTTATAATTAATACATTAGTTTTTATTAATTATTGATTAAAATTAGTTTTGCCTTGAATTAATACATTTCATCCAAATCAATTCAACCCAAGTTTGGACCAGTCTGGATCATTTCAGCCCGGTTCGAATATGAGCAAATCCAATCACCTCGCTTCGATCAATCTAGTCTAAACCTAGCCCAATTTGGACCGGACCGATCTAACCTGATCCAAATTCAGATTGGTTCTAGACTAATCCAACCCGAGCCAGTGTGATATACTCATTCTAACCTAGTTCAAAATGTGACCCAACCTAAATTTGGACCGGGCTAGTCTTCTTGTCTTGATCCAGTTCGAATCACTCGGCTTGATCCCAAATTTGTGCACAATCCAATATGGACCGGTTGAAGTCAAACTTGAGCCAATGTGATATACTCATTCTAACCTAGTTCAAAATGCGACTTGACCTGAATTTGGACCGGCCTAGTCTTCTTGTCTTGATCCAGTTCGAATCACTCGACTTGATCCCAAACTTGTGCACAATCCAATATGGATCGGTCGAAGTCAAACTTGAGCCAGTGTGATATACTCATTCTAACCTAGTTCAAAATGCGCCCCAACCTGAATTTGGACCGACCTAGTCTTCTTGTTTTGATCCAGTTCGAATCACTCGGCTTGATCCCAAACTTGTGCACAATCCAATATGGACCGGTCGAAGTCAATCTACCATTTTGACTGAACCAGTTTGGTCTGGTTCAGTTAGTTTGATTCAAATCTAAACGGTTCAACCACTCTTGATGCGATTAGCTCGAAGACAAGTCTAGTTAGATAGTTCAAGTTGGCCTGACCAATTTGAACCTAAGTGGTTCAATCAAACCCGAAACCTGAACATAGTCAAATGGTTTCAAGTGATTAATTGCCTTTTATTCTCTTTTTAAAAATAATATGCATATAATGTGAATTAAACCTTCACCAGTTGTGTAAATAACAATTACTATTACCACCAAGCTATAAGCAACTTATTTGTCAAAAGAGAATTAATTTTTAGTTTTAAGTACATAAATATAAGATTAATGGATTGAATTGGATCAAGACGAATTTAAGTTGAACCCAACCCATTTAATTTTATATAATTAGGTCATTAATGGGTTGGTGGGTGCAAGTTTGATTTGCCTTTCCAACACTAAATGTTCTTGGTGTTGCACTTGCAGAGGTAGTCAAGTCGAGTATTAGGGAGTTAGGGTTCAGCAATAGAATGATAGAATAATAGCTAGTAGTGACAATTGGGTGGGTTGGGTTGAGGCTCAATCCAATCCATTTAACAAATTAACCCACCAACCCATTTAACAAATTAAATGGATTGGATTGAGCCTCAACCCAACCCACCCAATTGCCACTACTAGCTATTATTCTATCATTCTATTGCTGAACCCTAACTCCCTAATACTCGACTTGACTACCTCTGCAAGTGCAACACCAAGAACATTTAGTGTTGGAAAGGCAAATCAAACTTGCATTGCCATTATTATTGGACCAAAGCCTCTACCACAAAATCAAACTTGGGAAGATTTTCTGCTCCTCTATTTTGGGTCATACCACTCACTAGATGTAACAAGTAATAAAATGCTATAACTATTTAGGTTGTGTTTGGAAACGATGCAAATAAGTGTGAATGCAAATGTATAGTGTAAAACAGTTCATATAAATTTCAAAGTTGGGTTAGTCTTGTAAATATATCTTCTTATCAAACATAATTTTAATTGTAATAGATGCAAATACGTATTCCAATAAAGCATATGCTTTTTTTTATCAAAAGCCCACTTAAAATCAAATTTACTTATTTTTTATTGATGTACTTCTACATCTATTTTTTTTATTATTTGTCAATGCATAAATGTAATATTGTCAAACATAGGCAAAAGTGAACCAGAATACAAATTTACCCTGAATCAGATTTACACTCTATTTGAGAATTTCCAAACGCAGCCTTATAGACTATGAATCTCCCTCGAAAATTTCAATAAATGTAAAAATTGTAACCTGTGGACTTTATGAATTGGTCCCGGCGAGACTCGAAACCGCGACCTTCCGCTCATAAGACCAACACACTAACCAACTGAGCTACGGAACCAAGACATTTATAAATTATTGATTTCACTAATAATTCAATAAAAATTATAACCCTGTAGATGATTTCATGTCCATAGACTCATTTTCTAAACATTTTAAAATCATGTTAACACTTAAGATATTGTATTGTGATCACAGCACAGTGGCTTACTATAGATTATATCACTTATACACTGCTAATGTAGTTTAGTTGCCATGATGGGCTCTGGGCCAAGCCCATTATTGATCTTCTCATGGCATAATACCATCCTCGCCTTCCACTGACCCACGAAAGAAGGCTGCTGGAGGATGGATCAGTTCATCCTTGGTTTCGCTAGGAGGCTTGCTTGGTGGGACCCTAGACAGCATCTCGCCGATTCCATCGAAAGCCCCAGATCCAACTGGAGAGATGGCCCCACCGCTCATCTCATTCTCATCAGACGGCACGCCGCTGATTTCATTTTGCCCGCGTGGAGCCATCGCCTCTTGCTGGTTTCCAAGTTGACCGTCCATTTGTTTCTCACACCCAAGTGTCTCAAATCCACCCTCCGGATGCATTCTCCCGCCGCACATCCAGCCGTTGCCGGGTTGGAGGGCATAAGAAGGCGGATCGAAAACCCAACGAGGCATGCAACCGCCTCCGTACCAGAATCCAGATCCGCCACCAGGCCCACCACCTTCAAAACCATGGCCTGCGCCACTACCGCTCCCAAAACCCGGACTAACACCACCTCCTGAACCGCATCCGGAACCGCTACCACTACCATAACCCGGCCCCATGCTACCTCCAGAACCATAGCCAGAGCTCGAGCCGCTTCCGTAACCAGATCCCATTCCCATGTCACCTCCTGACCCGTAGCCCGAACCACTGCCACTTCCGTAACCAGTACCAGATCCCGTTCCCATGCCACCTCCTGACCCGTAGCCCGAACCACTGCCACTTCCGTAACCAGTACTAGATCCCGTTCCCATGCCACCTCCTGACCCATAGCCGGAACCACTGCCACATCCGTAACCACCAGGCCCCATGCCACCTCCTGAACCAAAGCCAGATCCACCGCCGCTTCCAAAACCTGGCCCTACTCCACCGCCCGAGCCAGAGCCACTGCCACCGCCACCGGTTCCCGTACCGCAATCGCAAGGTCGGCAACCACCAAAACCAGAGCCCTGACCGCTTCCATAGCCAGGGCCACTGCCACGTCCGGAGCCATAGCCGGAACCACTCCCGCTACCGTAGCTGGGGACACCAGAACCACATCCATTCACATGGTTGACAACAGCATCGCCAGCACCTCCTGAGATGACATCATCTTTCCCGGGCAAGACGGCAGGTTCTGCAGCATGGTTGGAACTATGTGCGCTATCCATTGAATCTTTAAGAATTCTATGAGCGGAGCAGAGCCCCAAGCTCAGAGAAACAAAGAAAAGCAAGGAACACACCCATTTGGTTGCTGCCATCTCGTTCCCAACCCTACTGCTCCTTAGCTTGGTACCTTGGTGGGTAGCCGAGGAAGTAATCGGCTATATATATAGATTAAATGCTGTTCTGTATGGTTTTGTTCGTCACAAAGAATGTGTGTGCTTATTCTGAAAACTTGGGTGCCTCTCAGTCTCACTCAGTGCAATGGAGAGAGAAGAGTCCGATACGAAAATATAGATTTGGTTTCGCTGCCACAAAACTCGTCCGTTGTTCATTCTGAAAACTTGGAACCATTCTTATTGCGTGAACAGGAAACGTGGGGCTTTATTAATGCTTACACAGCCCTCACGGTCAGCTAATCCGGGTCGGGTTCGGATATGCCCAGGGCTGCAAACGGATCGGAAGAATTCCGATATTCCATCGGATTCCGATCGAATTTGGATTGATTTCAGATATTTGAGTATACTAATTTGTAATTACAGATAGCCACTCTCTCCTTTGGGGGCTTTCCAGAAAACCCTCTACTTTGGGGTAATGGCACTTATCCGGTTAGCCCCCTGAACTTTCATTCTCAATAAAAACCCACTCAACTCTCAGATTTCAATACTTTATCTCCCCGTTAGTATTCAGTCTGTTAACTTTAAAAAAATTTCATTTGACCATCATGCGCTTGGTGTGCTTGGTAAACATTTCTAAAATCTCCAAATTTTTCTACATCTGCAAATGACCATTTTCTAAATTGGTGGGACCATTTTGTCCTTCCTCTAATATATTTGTACAGACCCTTTACATATGTTTCTTTTTCTCTTCTTGATAAAAAGGTAACGTGTTTTGCTTTACCTATTTTTGTCATTTTAGAATATCATCTCACCCATACAAATCTTAAAGGGCATTTTAATAAATTAGCTTTTTCTGTCAATATAGTTTACATGATTCTTTATCACAACTGAAAGTTCAGGGGATAAAGTACCATTACCTCAAAGTATTATTACCCCAAAGTATAGAGTGGTAATCTATAATTTACCTTAATTAATAACTTAAACTTAAAATTAAACAAAATAATACATATTTATTAAAGATAGCTTTGATATTGTATGCATTGATATGAGACTTGAACATCTGACAGATTAAAAAAAGACTTTTTCTTTATAAAACAAACAAATATTGCAATCAACTTAGATACAACACAAAATAAATTTATATAGAAATAAGCATATATTTTTTTAACAAATCACATCAGAGGCGGATTTATATTTGCTTTTTTTCCTTATAAAATGGATGAAATTAAGTCTATTTTAATTTATTTTGATGTAAAATAAATGACAAAGAAAACAAGGTTTTCATCCTAAAAGAGGTAAAAGTATAGCTCAAATATTTCATTAGCACGAAATGTGTTTTTCATCCTATTTTACTTTGAAACAAGCAGGCTGAGGTAATTAGAATACTAATTAAATTAGGTATTGAACTTTTTTTTTTCAAATTTTGAGTTTATACATACTCTTGTGTCAAGTGTGTACAAATTATTGCTTTTTAGTTTTATAATAAAAAGGGATTTATTATTAGTGGTTGTTCACATGTTTTCCTTTACAAATGAAAAAAGAACCTAATAAGCAATTATTTAAGCACTCATAATTTAATAATGGATATGGCATTGAATGGAATGGAATGGAAAAACGAAATTCTTGTAGCCAGCCCCATAGAGTTTGAACAAGGCTTAGATGGCGATGACAATGATGGTGATGATGGTGGTGGCGGTGTTTTCCCCGAGATTAATTTGAAGGAGAAACCTAGATTCAATGTAGAAGAGTTCAAGTTGTTACTACTTTGCCCCTCAATAATATACTTCATCAAATTTAAGAAGAAGAAGAAGAAGAAGAAGAAGAAGAAGAAGAAGAAGAATATCTTCCACAATAGCAACATTATATCTTTATCCCCCACTGATTTAATACTTAAACTATAAGAATCAATTGGCTTCATCCTCTCTCATTGTTTCAATTATACAATTCATGGATCAATCTATTATTATCCATCAAAGATGAGATTCTTGTTCTTTGATAACAAACTTCAATTCTAGTTTAGAGGTTTTCTTTCACCCAACTTTGGTGAGACTGTTTTTTTTTTTTTTTTTTTTTTTGTGATAGTTGGTGAGGGTGGAAATTGATTCCAAGTCTCTGTTACAACCAATAAGAGAACTTACCAACTTAGCTGGTTGGCATTTTCTTATAAATTCCACTCATTATTACATATTTATTGTGATGATGATGATGATGATGATGATGATGAGATGTAGTTCTTTTTAAGTTTCTACTCTCAAAGATTTAGGTTGTGTTGTTACCATTGTGTTTTCTATTTGAAACATTTTGGGCTGATCAATACAAATCGGTGAGATATGTGTTTACTATCAACACAAATTTTGTGTATGAATCCAAATACAAGAAAAATGAAAAAAAATTCAAATAAATTAATTTTTTTATATTTATAAAATAATGGGATACAAACTCTTTGTATTTGAAACTCTCTTACAAAAGATATAGAACCTTTTATTCTCTCTTGATTATGTATTTCTTGCAACTTGAGGATTTTGATTTGACTTGAACCTAAGGGTCGGATGATGTGCTAGACATCAAAGGTCTTGTGGCATTGCTCTTTAGCAGATGGTGAGATGGTGTATGTGCTTACTTCTTCCCAAGAACCTTCTTATTTTACTTAGTTTTTATCTTTGACCAAAAAGTCCTCTCCCTCTTGATGGAAACCCCTATTTATAGATTTATTGGTCTAATCCTTTCCTCCCTTAATTAAGGATTTGATTGGCTCTTCTTACCCCTTTTAAAGAGTGAAAGGTTGTAATTATTGTCATTCTTGGAGAGAATAATTTAGTATCCATTATTCTATCTTCAATCATTGACCAATTTCTATCTATGGGAAGATGCGCTGAGATTGACTAGATATTTTATTGGCTCTAGTTACCTTTTATAAAGAAGAAAATTGGCAATTTACCATTCACTACAAGAAATATGGCATTTAGCTACAGACAAAACCGTGGCTAAAGGTCAAAAAAACCGTAGCTATAGACCTATAGCTACGGTTTAACTACAAACAGAAAACCGTAACCTATGTTCATGTGACTATAGCCTACGACTACGGTTCAACTAATTCGTAGCTATAACCCATCTATAGCTACGGTATCTGTCCGTAGCTAAAGGGCGAACGTAAACCAATATGAACCTTTAGCCACGGGCTGAACCTTAGCTAAAAGATTCATATAGCTACAGTTTTTAAATTGTCCGTAGTTATATACCCAAATCTATAACTATGGACTTTTATAAAACCGTAACTATAATTCTTCTATTTATAGCTATGATTTGCTACAAAACCATAGCTAAATGTACTAACCTATAGCTACGGTTTGTTACAAAACCATAGCTAAATGTACTAATCTATAGCTACGGTTTTTTGACAAACCGTGGCTAAAAGTTGCAATATATGCCCATAATTTCTTGGAAAACCATAGCTAATTGTTTCAATCTATACAAAAACTGTGGCTATATTCCAAACAAAATAGTAAAATAATGACAACTAGGACCTTAAAGCAACACCTATTTTATTCATACATCACATAAAAATTATATAATAACTTATAGCAAATACTTATATTATTTAATAATTCAATATATGCCACATATAATTTGAATACATCCATTGTTCTACAAAAAAAATACATCCATTGTTTAAAATATATTACAAATGTCAAATTTATCTCAATACATATTAAAGTCTCCATGACTTTAGAAAAAAAAAATAGTGAAATTTTAAATATAAAAGAATCATCCATTGTTTTCAACTATGCTTGAAGAGTCACTAGTTGCTTCTTTAACCTACAAAGAAAAGAAAAATAGAACAATGAAAAACTGTGAAAAAAGATATGTAACAAAATCCACTAGTATTTTGTTTAATGCAAGATAAATTTTGAAATTCTAATTAAATGGGTTTGGTGCACTTGTTTGACGATTTTGTTACAAGTACATTGTTTCAAATAACTCCCTTGTATTAGAGATGGTGCTGTAAATAATTTTCTGAGATGCCTTACTTTTAGCTCGAGCCAACAAATCAGTGGTTGCAAGCCCTCGAGAACCCTTGCTAGGATTTACACCACTCTTTACGTGAACATACAAAATATCCAACCATCTTGTGCACTGGATTAGAATCAAAGCCCTATAATAAGTTATGGGATCCAAACCAAGTAACTAAGCCCTCTGGTAAATAGAGGATTGTAGCAAATGATTTCAAAATAAAAAGCAAGGAAAAAAAGAAATAAGGAAAACAAAAGTATTAACATGAGAAGTTGAAATAGGTAAGGATTAAGGGGTCTTAATATCTAAAAATTAGGGAAGTAGGATTGTAAAACCAGGTTTGTTTTTCTTATTTTCATTCATTGAAGATTTAGATATATATACACAACCATACACAGCCATCAAACATCGAATCTCCTAAATTTACAAGAACTCAAACTCAAAACGAACTCCTAATTCAATCCTAACTCAGCGGAGTCTCCTAATCCCAGAGACTCCCAATTCAATCCTAACACCCCCCCTTAAGTTGGAGGATGCAAATTGTGAATGCCCAACTTGCAGAGAAAATACTCAAATTCTTCGCGACCCAGTGCCTTTGTAAAAATGTCTGCCAGCTGAATGGTAGTCGACACATAAGCAGGACGATTGCAACCATTTTGAATCTCATCACGAACAAAATGGCAATCAACTTCAATATGTTTCGTACGCTCATGAAACGCTGGTTTGCTGCAATATGCAAGGCTGTCTGACTATCACAATATAATCGCATTTGGTTCGAATGTGTTACTCCAAGGGCCAATAACAATCCCTTCATCCATTTTAATTCACATGTGGTCGTGGCCATAGACCAATACTCCGCTTCCGCTGAAGAATGAGCCACAGTGTGTTGTTTCTTAGTTTTCCAGGAAATCGGCGATTTCCCAAGTAGAATAAATCACCCAGACAGGGAACGTCGGGACAAAGGACAGCTCGCCCAGTCTGAATCACACCATGCATATAACTGCAAGTCACAATATAAACGCAAGAGAATTCCTTAACCAGGATTTCCTTTCAAGTAGCACACCATTCGCAATGCAGCCTCCCAATGTCTTTCATGCGTTTGCTGCATGAATTGGGACAGAACGTGCACACAATAAGACAACTCAAGATGAGTAGCTGAGAGATAAATAAGCCTGTCCACCAAGCGCCTATATTGCTCAGGATCAGATAAGAGAGGCTGACGCAGCGTGGAAGCAATGGGAAATCGGGCTGGCTATGCAGGCACTGGGTGATCGCTAGCTTCTAGCGAAGAACACTGAATTCTCTAGGAGAGAGAAAAGGTGGCAAAAATAGGAAGAAGAGAACTTGAAGAAATTATGAAAATATGAAGTATGAATTGATGAATAATTCTGGGAAAATAGCAGTATTTATAATACATTTGGAAATTGTAAAAGAACTAGGAAATAATAACTAGGATAGATCCAAATATCTAATCTGATAGGATCGAACTCTTCTTGGTTTGATCTCCACCGTCCGATCTCCCTAGATGCATGGATCTTGGATTATCTTGCTAATCTTGATGCTTCTTGGAGTCTTTCTTGATAATCTTGGAAGAGTCTTGCTTTATCTTGCTAATCTTGGAAGAGTCTTGGAAGAATCTTGCTTTATCTTGCTAATCTTGGAAGAGTCTTGCTAATCTTGGATTCTTGCTTATCTTGAATTCTTGGATCTTAGTTAGACTTATCCTTATCCTAGGAGCTGCCGCCCCTAGGGGTGAGATGGGTCTTGTGATGGGCCTCATCAGAGGCCCATCTGTCAAGGCCAGATTGTGATTCTTCTCCATAGGAAAAGGAGAAGGTTTTGTACCAAGTAATCCAACTTCAACGATAATATCCAGAGCATACTTTCGTTGAGACTGAAAAATTCCTGTTGAGTTTTGGGCAACTTCAATGCCTAGAAAATATTTCAATGGTCCCAAGTCTTTCATATGGAAGTAGTCACTCAAATATTTCTTGAAGACTTGAATTGTCATATGATCATTACCTGACATGATAATGTTGTTCACATACATGAGGACAAGCACATGTACCCTGTCTCGATGAAAGGTGAATAGGGAGTAATCTGAACCTGATTGTTGAAACCCATATGTCCTCAAGGCTGTGGTTAATTTAGCAAACCAACATCTCGGCGTTTATTTCAAGCCATACAAAGATTTTCGCAACCGACACACCATACCTGGTTTATCTTACTGAAAACCAGGAGGCATTCGCATGTAGACTTCCTCATGAAGGTCACCGTGCAAGAATGCATTATGTACGTCCATTTGATGAAGTTCCCAATTTCTAGCTGATGCGACTACAAGAAAGGTACGGACAGTAACCATTTTTGCAACCGGGGTAAAAGTTTCATTATAATCAATTCCCTCAACCTGCTTGTTCCCAAAGATCACGAGATGGGCTTTATATCTTTTCACTATCCCATCAGCGTTGTACTTGATTCGATATACCCATTTGCATCCTATGGCTCGTTTTCCTAATGGCAAAGGCAATACGGTCCATGTCTGATTATTCTCAAGTGCTTGTATTTCTTTCTGCATTGCATCTCTCAATTTTTCATCCTTTACGGCCTCAGCAAAGGAAGTAGGTTCAACTCCTGTAGTAATAGCTGCCAAGAAAGCACGATGTCGACAAGAAAAATTGTTACAATTCACATAGTTATCTATGGGATAAGGACTACCAGCAGGATGTGATTGGCCGAGTGAGCTTGCAAAGGGATGCAGAGAGGGACTCAAGCGTTGTGTGGTGTGAAGCACATAGTCTCTTAACCTTATGGACTGTTGTTTCTGTCGATGCCCACGCCCTAAATGAGAATCAGAGTGTTGTTGTTGCTCAACATTGCCACCCCCCCGACGTTAGAACTGTCTTCGCTTGTATTTTCTGTGGTGACGTTAGAAGAATGCATGGGTTCACTAGTAACTCCTTCTTCTGTGAGTTCACCTCGCTGGTTAGTCTCCATCTCGCCATTTGCTTGTCCTGGTAAATAAGTGGATGGCACAAACACCTCATCTGTCCCACTATTCTACAATGAAATTAGCCTTGTGCTTTGTTTGGTTATTCATCCTCTTTGCGTGCATATGGGAATTCATCATCTAAAAAGGTAACATCTTTTGATGCAAAGAACGTGTCGGATTCTAAATTATACAAGTTCCATCATTTCTTTCCAAAAGGATACCCAACAAAAACACACCGTATGCTTTGACTGACAAATTTATCCCCTCCGCGTCCATGATTGTGCGCATATGCCAAGCAACCAAGAACTCGCACATTATCATAAGAAGGAGGTCGCCCAAATAAAACTTAATAGGGAGTCTTTCCCTTCAACATAATGGATGGTGTCCGATTGATCAAATAACATGCGGTCAATACACATTCCCCCCAAAAATCAATAGGCATGCTAGCTTGAAAACGCAATGCTTGGGCAACATTGAGTATGTGTCGGTGTTTGCGTTCAACCCTCCCATTTTGTTGAGAGGTACCGACACAAGTGGTTTGATGAATAATACCATGTTTAGCAAAATAACTAGCCAAGCAGACAAACTTAGTCCCATTATCAGTACGAACCACTTTGACAGGTTTGTTAAATTGCCTTTGAACCATAGCAAAAAAATTTCAAAGAACTTATCCCACTTCTGTCTTATCAATCAGAAGATAAATCCAAACACCTCTAGAAAAATCATCTACTATTGTCAAGGAATAATGAGCACCACAAGAAGCTGCAGTTCTATAAGGACCCCATAAATCACAATGAATTAACTCAAAAATATCGGATGCTTTGTTATTACTAGAAACAAACTCTTCTTGACATTGTTTAGCTCGGAAGCATACATCACAACACTTAATACTGTCATCCTTATTATTTTTAGTACTAACAAAAGGCAGCAACGTAACAATTTTATGAGAAGGATGCCCTAACCTTTGATGCCAAATATCACATGTCTTGCTCTCTGTAGTCTTCATTGCTCTTGCTGATGCAATGCTCCGAAAATAATAGAGTCCCTCTCGCTGCTCACCCGCTTCAATCAGCATCCTCATAGTTCGGTCCTGTATCACACAAAATTTATTAGTGAACTGAACAACACAATTCGACTCTTCAATCAATTGCGACACAGAAATTAGATTGCAATTCAAACTAGGCACATATAAAACATTAGTCAGTTTTAGATGATCATCCAGCGCAACTGTGCCTTCTTTCTTTGATATTGTCGCTTTCCCATCTGGCAGCCCGACAAAGCATGGAATGATGTTCTTTATGTCTCTCATCGACTCGAGGCTTCCTATCATATGATGAGAAGCCCCTGTTTTTATTATCCACTCAGACAATTTTTGCTTACCACTTAGTCGTTGACTCCCCTCTTTCTATGCGTTCAAAAGGTTGAGTAACATGTTCCACTGCTCACTACTTAGTCCATTTAACCCCGTCTTGATTGCATCAATTGATTCTCCTTGAGACGCATTGCCTTGCGCAAAGACTTTGGCTGTATCGGCCTTGACTCGGCCACCACGACCTTTTCCTACTGCCCTTGTTCCTTGTTTTCATCCACCAAGCCCACCGTGTTCTTTTTCTTTGTTTTCAACCATATCAATCACCGTGTCTGAAATCCCTCAATCGGCGGCAAAATCGTCACAAAAACATAAAACCAGATCTCCCTAAAACCTGTCATAGAACTTTGACTTGTCGAAAACCCGTTAAAGATCCGGACGTTCATGAGTCTTATCCGGAACTCCCTGAAGAGGCACCGATTTCGAAGCCATAGAATCTAAGACCGATCTTCCAACAACCTCAATGCGCGATTCCTTCCAGGACCGTCCTAATCCAGTCGAAGGGTTCTTGAGTCAGTGTAGAATCTTCAGACGTTCGACGTAGGCACTCACAGATACTTGATCAGTGGGCTTCTATTCAGGCCCGGGATGTGGTTACCACAAACGAGAGATAGAACCGTGATGCTGAACTCTTGGCTCTCTCCAAGTCACAACCTGTGTCAACAAGGCACAGTCAGTGTTTCTAAGAGGGGCTTCACCAACTCCAACAGAAAGTTCCGTTGATATCCCAAAACTGCAGGCTTCTTCCCTTGTTTGGATGTGGAAGCTATATGAAGCAGAAGCAGTGCTGTTGACAACGTTTCTAAGAGATCGCCGCCACCGGAATGAAACATGACCATTGGTAAGAGATCGCCATCGCTGGTAAGGGATCGCCCCACCGGAATGAAACACGACCACTGGTAATGGATCGCTGCCACTGGAACGATTCTCACCTCTCATTGTTCGCACCGTTGGTAACAGATTGCCGCTTCCACCGCCGGTTGCAGTCTTGGTAGGGCGAAGACAAAAATCTAACTCTGTGGAATCCGGAGTCTCGATCGGAATCTGGTGTGTAGAGTTTCTCCTTTCCCGGCACCGAATATCGTCGCTTCCGCCACTGATCTCTAGAGGTTGATGAACCTATAATTTATCTATATTTTATGAGGTTTTTGCATGAAATTTTATGCTGGTTTAATTAGATTTTGCCCTATTTTAACTTGATTGCAAGAAAGATTTCAGGGGGAGCCAAATCAACAAAAAGAAGGCAAAAGCAAGAAAAGAAAGCCCAAAATTTATCAAGTTCAGTCCGGCCCAGACATGAGAGCAAGGGAGTTTCATTCGGCCCAAGTAGTGCAAGCTAACTCTTTGGAAAACCCAAGGGAAGAAGCCTAGCAAGAAGGAAATTTCGGCCCAGCCCATTTTTAGCCCAAATAACAGCCTAGAGTGTAGCCCACATGAGCTCAAAAGCAAGCTAAGTTGTAGCCCAAATAGCAGCCCAAAGGGAGCTAGGGGCGGCAACTCCTAGATGTTTCTTGAAGAGAAAGAGGGAGCACTCTAGAAGGTTCATGAGGGGTGTAATACACCCAATTCTAGAGACTTCAAGAAGGGGCAAGAGCCCCCTTGAAAAACTATATAAGGAGGCCTCTAGGAGGGGAGAGAGGTGTTCAATTGCTTGAGAGGAAGGCTCTCCCACTCTTAGAGGTTCGGCCACCTTGAGAGAAGAGAAGAGAAGAAGGCTAGGCGCAAGGAAGAAGAAGAAGAAGGGCTGAAGGAAGTTCAAGACAAGCAAGCTAGAAGAAGAAGGTGAGTTCGAATTGAGGGTTTGTGATTCAAAGATCTTTTGTAATAAATCATTTGTAGTTTCATTCTCTTTTGATTTGAATTCAGTTTCTTTGTTATATTTTCTTTCTTCTTTCTCCTTGTTTCCATTCTTCCTTGATGTATTTCAGCTTGTAAAATTTCAGTTCAGCAATCTAATTCTTTTTTATTCATTCAAATGGTCATGAATTGTACTTGAAGTTTCTTGAATAAGGGTGTTATTGTAGAGTAATTCGGCCAACTAACCTTCAAAACTCATATCTGAATTCTCAGATCTGAGATTGCAAGATCTGAATTGCTTGAAAGAGAATTCAGATCTAAAATTTTCAGATTGGCCGAATTAATCTACAACTTGGAATTCCTAGAGTGCTTGAGAGAGACTCTAGGAATTCAGATCTACTATTCAAGAACTGAATTGAGTGCAAGGTTAGAGATAACTTGCACAATTCAGTTGGTGATCAATTCAGATTTGAATTGATGCCCTAGAAGTGTTTGAAGAAATGCATGCATGGGGATTAGATTCTTGCTAGAGATAGAAGAACCGTCACTCATGCATAGGATGAACATGCGCTTGAGAGAGGCTGTTCATGACCTTGGGGTTTCACCAAACCAAGGCTCAATCATGATTTATTCGAATGATCCAAATTGATAGATTGCTGAATTCTGAGATTGACATTTACTGTTTACTCTTCTAACTTGATTTGAAGGCAATTGGGCCAATGAATTAGATAGATTTTAATTTAGAATTTTTTAGCTTTCATTAAAGTTTTCATTTATTTGTTGATCAAATAAGAAGTGCTCAATTTAGTATTGGTAATTGTTTCCTAAATCCTCGTGGGAACGATACTTCACTCACTACTTTATTACTTGAACGGCTAGTGCACTTGCTAGTGTCACAATGAGCCACACATCAGAGGTCTTGGAACACAGACCTCTCATGGCTTTGATACCATGTAAAACCAGAGCTTTTCTGGTTTGTTTTTCTTATTTTCATTTATTGAAGATTTAGATATATATACATAGTCATACACAGCCGTCGAACATCAAATCTCCTAAATTTACAGGAACTCAAATTCAAAACGAACTCCTAATTCGATCCCAATTCAACGGAGTCTCCTAGTCCCGGAGACTCCCAATTCAATCCTAAGAAGGATCAATAGATAACATAGTGAAGCCCATATTTTAGTGTTAGAGAAGAAGAAGAAAATGTAGCAATGCCTCTTTTCACCTTTCTCAACTACAACTACATATGACCAGTTAGTAAGCTCACCCAGAATCATTTCCATCCCAGATTGTTTAGGTAGGACTCTACCAAATCCTCTTGGCTGATTCTGCCATATATGATTAGTGTCCTTCACCTTGTAGTTTATTGCCAGGTGCAAACTGGCTTGCATTTCCCTTCAGCATGAATAACAAAAATAATGGTGCATGCACTGAGAGCTTAATCAAATAATCCTCATGATGCAATCGGTAATTTTCTTTGAGAAATTAAGGAAAATTCTAGAGAAATTAATAATATCAAGTCCCGTGAAAAACAATTCAAGCATAACTCAATATCAGTGCATGAAGGAAATGTTATCAAATGGTGCAGACACAATAAATGGGTTTACCCCTTGTCAAATGGCTCTATTATGCCATTCCGGAAACAACCAATGAAATGCTATAAAGTGGAAGGAATAAAACAAACCTCAGCCTGAACATTTAGGTGGCCTTATAAGCATACATGTAGCACCCACGTAGTTAATTTTCTTACTTCTTCCGATGACTTAGTGACCCATTGAATGTGGGTCAAGTTAGTGATCCATCGGGACAATATATTCGAAACCAGAGTCAAATCATCGGTTACAATTCCTAGAACCATAATCAACGTAATCAGTTCATGAACATTGGGTTCGTTGGGTCGAACCTGATCCATTGAATGCCTATTTCTATGTAATATAAAATAACTTATAAATTATCTATAATATAAATATAGTTAAATATATGTAGTTTAAGTTAAGCCCAAGGTGGGTTTAAAGTATTTGGCCTATGCCCAACCCTAAAATTGGGGAAATAATGAGGGCCCGAGCCTCGGCCAGGGCTTAAACACAAAATCTAGGTCCAACAGTGAAATTTTCCAACTCGCTAAAATGGTCACCCTTGTTTTTTGGCAAAAATAGCAAGGTAAGGTGCCTTCAATACTTTAAACACACAGAAAAATGGTTACCCAAGACCAATTCATTAGTAAATAGGGTTAGGTGTATGATCGAATTGTTTAAGGGTCGTTGGGTCATGGTTTAATAATAATCTGACTAGCTGGTCTCGTCCAACTTTCTATACATTGGTTAGTGTTATATGTTTTATTATATATAGAATAAATAATGTTGTTTTGATATATATATATATATATATACAAAGAGAGAGAGAGAGAGAGAGGGTTTATTTATATTTTAGTTTAGTTTTTCATCTTTCACAAATAAAAAAGTTATACTTTTGAGGCAAAAAAATGGTAAAGTGGTTGAAATATTTATTAAACAAATTATTAGTTATTACTTAATAAAATAATAATTAATAATTATTTATCTATATTGTATAACTATTACATTATTAATGATTTATTTATGAATTTAAATAATTTAGTTGAATTGTCATTATTATTTTCATTCATAGGTAATTAATTAATTTACTATTAGTGGTTTTCATGTTTAGTTTATTATTTTCTATTAATTTTTAATTTACTTAAATTATTAAATTAATTTTGGATGATTAGTTTTAATTAATCAAATAATAATATTTATTTCTATTTTAGAAAGTATTTTCTTTTTATTAATGTGCTTATGAAATTATTAATAATTTATTTTCTAGTTTAATTATTATTAAATAGAAATCATTAATTGTTATTGTTATGCAATAGTAATGAGCTAATAATTTGTTAGTTATTAATTATTAATTATATTCAATTACTTTAATAAATTCTTAATTATTAACTTACTATAAAAATTAATTAATAAATAATAATTATTTTAAATGAATATTATATGATTATTAATTATGAGCTAGGAATAAAATTATTGTAGCTAAAGATTATTAAATTCGTAATTATAGCCACGGAATTTTAGTTATCTATGGTTATAGTGATAAATTGCTCTTTAGCCACGGATAGAATAACTTTTAACCACAGACAAATTGTCTGTAGCTAAAGCTCAATTTCTGATTTTGTAACTTATAGCCACAGATACATTATAACCGTGGTTATAAATATCTTTTAGGCATAGACAAAATAACTTTAACCACGGACAAATTGTCCGTAGCTAAAGCTCAACTTCTGCTTTTGTAACTTATAACCACAGATACATTATAACCATGGCTATAAATATCTTTTAGCCACGAAAAGAATAACTTTTAACCACGGACAAATTGTCTATAGTTAAAGCTCAACTTTTAACCACAGACAAAATGTTCGTAGCTAAAGCTCAACTTTTGCTTTTGTAACTTATAGCCATTGATACATTATAACAGTGGCTATAAATATCATTTAGCCACGGACATAATAACTTTTTAACCACAGACAAATTGTTCGTAGCTAAAGCTCAACTTTTAGCCACAGTCATAAATTGTCTATGGTTATATCACATGTTTTAGCCATGGTTTTTTGGTCATAGCTATAGCCCCATTTTCCTGCAATGATTTATGGAGAGAATGATTTTTAAGCAATCATTCTTTCTTCAATCATTGATTAGATTTTCATCTTTAGGACTTGAGATGGACTCTAGTTGGACTATTTCCATAAACCACTAAAACTTGTAATTCAAATTTGAATTTAAATTTAAGTTTGACTTTTTAATAGGTCCCACTTGGATGCTTCCACCATGCTAATGGATTTGCAAGAGCATTGCCTGATTGTTAAGATTCATGCAAATAGTTGAGAGTAGGGGTATGGCTACAAACAACCTGCCACACATGCATATAAACACCCTCAAATAATAGTTGTGCACCAATTTCTATTGACCACTGACCAACCCAAAACATTTCAGCTAGAAACAACAATGTTACCAAGCATCATCTTGGTACCTTACTAGATGACCTTAGGCCTCCTTATTACTGATCTACTATATCAAGTTCAGATGGAAAATGCTAAGCCTCTTAATTTGCCTCTATTAGCTAGTGCAGGTCTTTCTAAGCATTCAATGATCCATAGATGATCTAATTACTCTTTATTATCAATTAGATGGGACTTTACAAATAATTCCTTATTGTAGCCAGGTAAGATCCATCTTTGCAGTCAACAAAATCTCAGTTTATGCACAACTCTAAGATAAATACATAGCTGCAATGAAGTGAGTTTTATGTTATCTGAAATTCATAATTGATCATTGATCATGGCATTCATATTTTCCATTAGCATTCTTCAACTTGCTTTCTTATTCTCTCAAATATGCACTGAGTAGTATTATTTGATTGCAGATTGCAGCGGAGCTGTATTTTTATGAGCTCAAATATAATCTTTTAGTAGTATAAAACACAAAAATTGGTGAATAAACCACTTTAGGTGATGCAAGAAATTAGGGCTGAGTTTTGATTGATAGGAAATAAAAGAAAAACAGAAATTTGTGGAAAAGTTATCAAGGAATTTCCCTGAACTTTCTATTTTTCTCTAATTTTCAATCAGATTGAACATAACCGAAGTAATGATTTGATGGGAGCATGCATGTTGATTGAGTATGTAGGGTCTGGGTTTGTTACCCACAAGTCTACCCACAAGACACTACAGCCACACTTTGGAACATCGTTTATAGGAAAATGCTTCCAATGTAAAGTTGTAGTGGCATGTGAGTAGCAGATTTGAGATTAATTGAGGATATGTTTGGAGTCAATGCCAATTTTCCAAAAATAGGTGCCATGTCAGATCCACATCAGTGATTCTCCAAGCCTGAATAATAAAGCCCTGATGATGAAACTTGCTTGGCGTTTCTTTACAGTAAAAGATTATTTGTGGGTTAAATTTCTTGAAGGTAAATATCTCAGCTCCTGGAGTTTCTGGGATCAAAAGTATAAACCCTCTGGTTCCCCCATCTGGTCAAGTCTTCTTGCTTATCGTACCAATTTGATCAATGTTGCAATGCTTATCAAACATGATTGTTGTGATTGGAATTTTCCACTTCTAATAATAAGAATTTATTTATTTTTAATGAAGAGATTGATGAAGGGTGATTTGGCCCGATTTAGCGAGAATGAGACAAGTTGGCACGATTTAATCAAGGGATGATAGCTCAGCCTAGCAAGCCTAATTCGTAATATTCATAGTTCGGGTATCCAGCCACCTCGGCTCAGACCCGCCTCGGTGTAGAGGCACCTTGAGTATCCAGTCCAGTTCGGGACTGAGGAATCAAAGTTCCAGCTCGGGGCTAACAAGCCGAAGCATTGTATAACCAACTCCGAAGGCCTCCCCAACAGATCTCGAATCTCTTGAGATCACGATGAGCTAATAGATCCTGAATTTTCTGAGATCACAATGAGGACTCATCCCGACTCCACCAAAGTCAGAAGTGAAATAATAAAGCCTTATCTACGTATTGCTCATTCGAAAGCGAAACGAACCCTATCTCCACACCCCAGATATCCCGGAGCTCTTTCATGAGACCCACAACTACTCCAGTATATAAAGACGGGAACCTCAAGGCAAAGGTATGCGTGATTACTATACTCTCTAGCACTCAAGCTCTCAAGCTTTCAAGCACTCAGCCCACATTTACAACATATTGGCTTAAGCATCGGAGCGACCTCGCTGGGTTAGCCACCCCGGGTTCTCTAATAGATTGTTTTACATACCTCCAATCCAGCTCACCGTCCACCTGGAGTCTGGATGGCAACCTCCAGCCATCTATGGGAAAATGATCGCGCACCATCAATTGGCGTCGTCTATGGGAAAATGATCAAAAGGTCATTCCTACCTCTTTGCAACTTCAACTTCAATGGCAACCTCTAGCCACACCGGGAAAAGCGTCGAGATGAACACCACCGAGGGGCAAGCCTAGTAGCCAACCTTTCCCCAAGCTCCCACGGTGTGCATCAAACAGTTCACCATTCTGCTCACAGCGTTTGGAGTCCCATCATTAATTGCACTATTGAGCACCGCACAGGTGAGCGCCCCGCTTCCCCCGGTGGTAGGCACAACTTTCTCTGAGCCCTCCGTGGTTCCTCCCGGAGTGGGGAGTTCCCAGTTTCACGACCTCATTCAGTGCGTATGGGCCATTCAAATCCAGATGCAGCGGGTCCAGTAGTTTTAGTAGTACCAACATTATTACCTCTACCAGCAATATCAACACCAGTTCCCCCCTCTGTAGCCAAACCAGTAGTTGATTCCACCTCGGTACCTAGGGCCAATCATGGTCAGAACCCGAATCGCCTCGGAGTTAACCAGAACATCAACTAATCCTCCCATCGGGGTGAAGAGACCTCACAAGCACTGATTCCTCTCAGGAGTCAGGTCTCACCCCGAGGGAGGAGAAACGGTCAACACACTCTACTGACCTCGCAAGGAAATCTCAGGAATATGTCTGGGTATAGTCAACTAAATCCACCTTGGCACTCACAACAAGAGAATGATGGCTCGTGAGCAGATAACTAGTTCAGAGTTCGGGGTGCAAACTTGAGACAGGACCTCTCCGTCCCCCGTGATAGTCAGCCCCAAAATCCCTTGAGAAACTAGGATCTGCCTTGTGACAGGGCTGTAGTACTAGATCGAACTGAAGGCAGTTTTACCAATGCCAAGCCAGTGAAGAAACAACAGCGGAGACGTCGCAAGACACACCGTACCTCAACTTAGAACAGCCTGCTAGCAAAGCCAAGCCAACAAGAAGGGCAGACCAATGGGAAGGAAGAAGCAAGCTCGGTGGCTACAAAGGCCGCTCCTCCACTACTTTTCAGGTCATCTCCCCTGTCTCCCGAGCTCTTGGCGGCCTTGATGCCAAAAGACTTCAAGATGCCCCCATTAGATAAGTACAACGGGTCCTTCGATCCTAACGACCATGTGGACTCTTTCCAGTCCTAGATGCACCTAACTGGGGTTGATGAGTCTTGAATGTGTGTAGCCTTCTCTACTACCTTTAAAGGGGTAGTTCGAACCTAGTATCGGAACCTCACGCCAGGATCGATCAAAATCTGGTCGCAGTTCGCTGACTTGTTCACTACACATTTCATCACCAGCAAAAAGTGTCCAAAGTCCTAGGAAAGCCTTCTCAATGTGGTTCAGAGGGAAGGAGAATCGATTAGGAGCTACATTAAATGCTTCAATGACACCTACCTGCAGATATCGGATCTCGACCCAGTTGTGAGGCTCACTGTAGCCAAGAAGGGAATTACCCACAAGGAGTTCAAATGGCATGTTGTAGCAAACAAACTGAAGGACATTATCGAGTTCCTAAAGCTCGTAGACCAGTTCATTGGCACCAAGGAGGAGATCAATCAGAAAGTCGATAACCCACCCTTGGAGAAGAGGAAGAGAGAAAGTGAAGGAACGAGCAGTGGCAGACAAAAGCGGAAGAAAAGCAAGTCCCCAACCAGGGGAAGAAACAACTCTAGAAGTCGGTCCCCTTCGTGATCTCGTAAATTAGGTCAGCGCTCCAAGACCCCTCCTGTGGAGAGAGCGAACTACACACCCCTGAATGCTAAAAAAGGAGAAATCATAATGGCTATTAAGGATTCCTCCTTTGTCAAATGGCCTCCCAGGTTAAGAGGAGATCCAACAGTAAGAAACCCAAATGTTTATTGCCACTTTCATCAAGATCACGGTCATAGTACAGGGAATTGTAGGAACCTTTGCGATGAGATTGAGGAACTCATCCGATGAGGATATCTAAAGAATTTCATCTTGTGCGAAGAAAAAAGATAGACAAATTGGTAGGCAAACTGACAATGAGATCAGAGGAATGCCCCAGAAGCCAGTAGGCAAAATGAGTAACCGCCACGATAGTTGCTAGAAGAGAGACTAATCCGTAGGATAATTAACATGATTACCGGTGGGTCCATTATCGCGGGGTGTACCTCGGCAGCCGAGAGGACCTCAATGCGTGAGCTAGAAAATGAAGAAGAAAACCCGCCAAACCTTGGCTTGACGGACCGATATACTTCACTGAAGACGATGCATGCGGGATCCAATATCCTCATGATGATACCCTGGTAGTAAAGCTGCGGATTAATGACTTCGAGGTAAAGCGGATACTGGTAGACTCAGGCAACTCGACCGACATACTCTTCAAGGAGACGTTCGATAAATTGCAGCTACAACAAGGCGACTTGAAACCGACAGACACCCCTTTAGTAGGGTTCAGCGGCGAGGAGGTCAGACCTCTCGGGTGAGTCACAATACCTGTAGAAGCCAACACGTGGCCAAACATTGTGCGGTTTGAGCACACCTTCCTGGTAGCCCTGACTCCCTCCCCCTACAACGCCATAGTAGGTCGGCCCATCACGCATGTTCTATATGCGGTAGTATCCACATACTATCTGGTGAAGAAGTTCCCGACTAATTACGGGGTAGGAGTCGTGCGAGGTGACCAACTCAAATCACGCAAATGCTATGTAGCTGCTCTCAAAGGGAAGGCAAAGCTAGGAGAAGATGTTGAGCTTGAGCGACCTGTGGAGTACACCGATGAGCGAGCTCCTCCAATAGAGGAGACGGACCACATACCAGTCTTTGTTGACGAACCGGCCAAGACTCTCCAGATCAATGCCTCGATCAACGAACTACTCCACTCCCAGCTAGTAAGTTTCTTACTTGAAAAGTTAGACATTTTTGTTTGGTCCACGACAGAGATGCCTGGAATTGATTCAAAAGTTATAACTCACAAATTGAACACCGACCCTTTAGTCAGGCTAGTAAGGCAGAAGAAGCGCAACCTCACCCTGGAACGTTGGAGGGTAGTCGATGAAGAGGTCAAGAAGCTCCTAGTGGCAGACTTCATCAGGGAAGTCCATTTTCCGAGCTGAGTGGTTAACCCAGTTCTAGGGAAAAAGGCCAATGGCAAGTGGCGCATGTGCGTCAATTACACCGAACTGAATGGAGCTTGCCCGAAAGATTGCTTCCCGTTGCCCAAGATCGACTGCCTAGTGGACGCGACCTCAGGCATGATTTGTTGAGCTTCCTGGACACTTATTCCGATTACAACCATATTAGGATGGACCCTGCTGATGAAGAGAATACTGCCTTCATAACCGAGCTTGGGTTATATTGTTACAAGGTCATACCCTTCAGACTAAAAAATGACGGGGCAACCCTTCAGCGCCTTGTAAATAAGATTTTTGATCCATTAATCGGCAATAAAATAGAGTGTTTTGTTGATGACATGGTCGTGAAGACCCAGTTTTTGAATTTCTTGTTGAATGATTTAAAAAGTGTTTTTCAAATTTTGTGAAAATATAACATGAAGTTAAATCCAAACAAGTGCATCTTCGGAGTCACCTCAGGAAAATTCCTAGGCTATATAGTCAACCGACGTGGCATCGAAGCCAACCCGGATAAAATAAAAGTCATCCTAGATATGATACCACCCCACAAAATAAAAGAGGTTCAAAGGCTAACTGGCTGGATAGCCGCCCTGAGTCACTTCATTTCCAAGTCGGCAAATCGCTGCCTACCCTTTTTCAAAGCCATAAAAAAGAACAAAGACTTTGAATGGATTGTAGAATGTCAGCTCACCTTCGACAAGCTGAAAAGATACTTAGGTACCGCCCCAATTTTAACTCGACCGGAGGAAGGGATGTATTAAAGTTGTATCTCTCCGCGAGCGACG
Organism: Nelumbo lutea; assembly: GCF_056320005.1. Taxonomy (NCBI): domain Eukaryota; kingdom Viridiplantae; phylum Streptophyta; class Magnoliopsida; order Proteales; family Nelumbonaceae; genus Nelumbo; species Nelumbo lutea. The sequence continues at coordinate 136,362,894 of NC_142684.1, read as the reverse complement.
AGGTCGTCAGCTCGGTACTAATCAAAGAAGTAGATCGGGTCCAAAGACCCATCTACTATGTTAGTAAAATTTTGCAAGATGCAAAAACTAGGTACCCGAAGATCGAGAAATTAGCGTATGCCCTAATCATAGTAGCTAGCAAGCTTCGCTTGTACTTCCAGGCCCACACTATCGTCGTCCTCACCAAGAAACCTCTGAGGCAGATTATGCTCAAACCCGATGTGTTTGGCAGGTTGACAAAGTGGTCTATCGAACTAAGTGAGTATGATACCCGATGTGTTTGGTAGGTAGATTCTGCATTTTGTAGAAGAATGCACGTTCAGTATCGCAACCCCCAAGCCAACCGAGCTCGAACACACGACGGAAGCTTCAACCAGTGCGATGCCGGTCCCAGTCAAAGCAAGACCGACCTAGGACGAGGAGCCCTGGATTCTCCACATTGACGGCTCGTCCAACCAGTTCAGATTTGTGGCATCAAACAAAGAAGCAGAATACGAAGCATTGGTCGTCGGGTTAACCCTAGCAAGGGAAATGAAGGCAGAACACCTTGTCATATGCAACGACTCGCAACTAGTGGTCAACCAAGTTACTGGTGAGTACAAAACCTGTTACTCCACTATGGCAGCTTATTTGGCCAAAGTCAGAGAGATCCTGCGCAGCTTCATCTCCTACGTCATCAGACAAATCCCAAGGTCCGAGAACGTTGAGGTCGATGCCTTGTCTCGACTAGCCAGTACGAGCAGCAACACCATGCGAACCGTGTACATTGAGGATTTACCTCGACCTAACATTCTCGGGGGGAGGGGGGCAGAAGAGGTCACACCCATATCACAAACAGAACCGAACTGGATCGACCCACTCATAAGATATGTTTCACGGGACCCTACATGTAGAATGCAATGTGGCGCAAAAGGTAGAGTGCTAGTCAGCTAAGTACGTCCTTATAGACGGACAGTTGTACAGAATATCTTTCACGCTCCCTTACCTGCGTTTCTTGCAACCCTTAGAGGCAGAGCATGTACTCCACGACACCCATGAAGGCTTGTGCGGCGGACACTTGGGGGGAAGAGCTCTCGCACAGAAAGCATTGCGGCAAGGCTATTACTAGCCCACGATGAAGGCAGATGCACTCGAGCTCATCAAGAAGTGCAACAGGTGCCAGAGGCACGCCAACATTCACCATCAACCTACTATTGATTTGAAATACCTCACTAACCCATGGCCCTTCGCCCAGTGGGGAATCGACATCCTTGGCGCTTTCCCACCAGCGATAGGACAGAGGAGGTTCCTGGTTGTAGCAGTAGACTACTTTACGCCCGGGTCAGAAAATGACACTTTTGCGTCAACAACCTAGTTCTTCCGAAGGTTATGGTACCTGAGTCTAGTGTTGGTAATCTCGGACCGAAGTGGGAAGGTCCGTATCGAGTAAGACGGGTGTTCAAGGAAGGCACATATGAGCTCGAGGCTTTGGAAGGGAAGCAGGTACCTCAAGCATGGAATATCGACAATCTGATAAGGTACTACTTGTGACCACCGAACTGGTAAAAAAGGATCATCGAACTGGAGAGAGGACTGTGAATCACTCCCAGAAGCCTAAGGGCCATGGTGCCGAGCTGACATAAGACCTCGGCACTACGAAAAGTCATAGTCGCCTCTTCAGCATATGCAGACAAGTCCTAGTCACCTCTTTGGCATAGGCAGATAATTCCTAGTCGCTTCTTCGGCATAGGAAAACCAGTTATCACGCCTAAGGCATGGATAGTTTGGATACAAACCCTACGACGTCTAGCCCACCTCGGCGTACGACAACAAGTTAATCTCATTTGAGGTCAGGCCCGTTGGTTCAGCACTAGGGGATAACCAACACCTAAGCGAGTAGCCCGTGTGCAAACAGGTCGGTTATATACCCTATAGTGTCTGCCCACCTCGGCGTACAATGATATGAAGTTATCCCTACTTGGAGTCCAACTCGTTAGCTCGACAATTCGGGGTAACCTACACTTAGAAAAAAAATCACTCCTATTGGTTTAGTTCTCCAGTTCGGGAATAATCTACAATTAGAAAAACAAATGTGCACACAAAAACTGCAAAAACACTAGTATTTCATTGATATGGAATTTCGAGTGCAAAAAAAAATTACAATGGACCGACCTCAATGTATTACAAAAGGGGTCCAAGAAAAAAGGCATCTAGTCACTTTGAGGCTCCTCATCCTTATTGGAGGCTTCGGTAGGAGGATCTGTCTCCATACGGCTCTCGCCAGCACCAATCTCCTTATCTTCGTCGAGCAGGTCACCGTCACTTTCTGCTTCAAAGTCTGGATCTTGGGCAGCTTCAATGATCATCTCCTCTGTGATTCTCAAAGTGGTTATGGCACTAAGGTCGAGCTGGGGAAATTCACGCCAAGGCAACCACCTACTAAGTTTGAATCTTTTGCGGTAACTCACCATCCCTACATCGACCAGCTCTTTCTGAAACTCCGCTAAGGACTTGTACTCCTCGATAGCCTTAGCCTTGGCCTTCTCCATCACTTGAAGAAGTAGCTCAGTTCGTTCCTTCACATGGGTCTTGAGATTTTCCACCTCCCTCTTCAATGCTGCCTCATGCTCCTCGAGCTCCTTCTTCTCCGACATCAACAAGGTGAGCAGCTCCTTCTTAGCCTGCGCATTGTTCTTCAGCTGGTTATTTTCATTGTGAGCTAAGTTCAATTCAGCATGGGCTTTCCGGGAAGACTCCTCGGCTCCGAGGACCCGCTTCAAGTTCACCTCGGACTGATAAGCCAAGGCGTGAATGGTGGAATTCACCTACCAAGAGAATAAAACAAGCGTCGGTATACAAAAATCCAAGTACAAGATAGTTTGAAGAGACAAGAACTTACCACCATGCAGTGAGTAGCCGCTCGGGACCCGAGCTGAGCAACTGACAATTCAGCCCAACTAGTGACCTCCTCAACAAATACCATGCCCTTGCTCTTGAGAAGGCCAAATTTTGGAGTCAAAATACTCTGAACTGCATCATTGCTGCCCGAAGAAGCGGCAGTTGCCGGGACATGCTCCGCAGACGTAGCCTCCTTGGGCATGTGGGGTGGGGAGGGTTTGTCCGAGTCCTCCTCGACCAGATCTATCACAGGAGGTTGATCAACAGTTGATGGTTGCTCGGGCTCAAGAATGACAGTTGGTAAGTGCTCAACGTGAGCCTTCTTGAAGTCTCTCTTCTTCTCCCCCCTCTTCATGCTCCCGAAGAGCTCGTTGGCAGGGATGTCCATGACAACTGCGAAAAAAAATGAGTTGCCATATACAGTACCGAAGTAAAACTGATGGGGAAACTACATCAAACAACGACCTACCAAGACTTAGACTGGCCTGCATGAGCTTCTCCTCGGTCACGAAGCCTTCGAACTTCATGTTGAGTTTCACCCAAGATTGGAGTGCCTCCATTGTCTTTAGGTCCAACCTAACATCGGTGTCCTGGATGGCTACCCTCCAATGAGTCAGGAAAGGCCACCCCTCAGTGTTGCGGATCATGAAATAGCGTCTCTTCCAAGCTGGGACCTTGTTAGGGAGTTCATGCAAAAGTTTGAAACCAGGGCAAGGTGATAGAAAGTAAGTTTTCCTGTGCTCAATCAGAACACAAAAATTCTTCTTTATGGAAAGAATAGAAGAAATAATGTCGAGGTCAAGAGGAAGATTGTAATCGTGGAAAAGTGAAATGGTCCATATGATGTTGTGAATAGAGTTCAGGTGTAACTGATCTATGGTGATGTTGAAAAATTTTACGATCTCAACTATGAGAGTGTAAAGTGGAAGGCGAAGACCAGCTGCGAGCTACTCCTTGAATATAACAATCTCGTCATGATCGTGATCCCAAGGGAAGTTGCCTAAGGGGATGCTATACACAAAGTCGTTGGGAAGTCTGTACCGAGATACTAAGGTTAGGATCTTGTCCGTCATCATTGTTAATGGGCTGAAGTTGTCTGGCAGCTGACCTCGATGTGAGGTGGAAGCTAGGTTACTTGAGGCCTCTCGCTCCCGCCAAGGTGAGTTCACCTCAGGAGGACCGTAGACCACATCCTGGCCCGAAGTAACCTCCTTGGTAGGATGAGGATCCATGGTCTGAGCCGAGGTACCCACCTCGGCTTCATCGAATTCACCGCTCCCGTCTAAGAGACTATCAAAGCTAAAGCTAGACATACTAAAAAGACATGGGATAAAAAAGAAAAAGCAAAGAAAGACTCACCAAAATGATGACCAAAGAAAGGAAAGCGACCTCGGAAAGATTTGAACGTGACCTCAAAGATTGCGGATTTGCAGACTTGTGGCGAGGAAAATGAGCCCTTGGGCCCCTATTTATAGCCAGTATATCTGGGGATCAACGGTCGAGATCAACATGATCCAACGGCTCCTAGGGAAACTGGTTGCATGACCCCGGGGTTGAAATCAATTTAGCATGTGTTTTGATGTCCATGCGTAACTCAGTCACGACCTAGTTATTCCTGGGTTGAGCCAGGCGGTCGAATAGGTCCGATCAACGATTCGCCCGTCAAACCGCCTAGACTTCATGCCAACTCCACCTGGACTCGTCATGAACTCCCCGCACCAGGTTGAGACCCCTGGCTTGGGGAGTAGGGGGCAATTGATGAAGGGTGATTTGGCTCGACCTAGCGAGAAGAGGACACGTGGGCACAATCTAATCAAGGGATGACAACTCAGCCTAGCAAGCCTAGTTCGCCACATTCGCAGTTCAGGTATCCAGTCACCTCGGCTCAGACCCACCTCGGTGTAGAGGCACCTCGGGTATCCAGTCCAGTTTGGGACTGAGGAATCGAAGTTCTAGCTTAGGGCTAAGGAGCCGAAAATGTTAGACAGTTGTTAGCCCTTAGCTCCAATCAGAATGATGTACATTATTACATTTATTATAAATGAATAAAGTACATATTTGATTCATGTTCTTGTGGTGTGTTTATGTGTAATACCCTTAAACTGGACACTTATGAGACTCGTGTTAGTTTAGAATGTTCACACCCATTGGATAAGTCTGGGGAGATTTATCCTGCCAAAGCTGACACTGGTGTGCTGCCAAATGTTGGGGTTGTCTGTCTCAGTCGCTAGGGTGAGACCCGAGGCACATGTAGTGTAGTTTTACTTGAAACCCTGAACCGGACCAGATTTCTAGTGTTGCCCTAGACGTTGGAGATTGATGGGCAAAACTGGAATGCTACACCTGACCCCTAGACTCAATTATGGTACTGCATTAGGTGCCGGATTGGGCTGTTTTTGATATGCCAATTAGTGAGACCCTTAGAGGGGGTCAAAACCCGGGTATGTTGGGACAGTCTGAGAATTCATCTGAGTGGGTGATCATAGTGATAGGATCATCCCCTTTGTCGGACAAAGGTAATGATCGGGGTTGCACTCTCTCTGATGGAAATCAAGACTACCGGCAGCCGATTTCAATCGTTGAAATTTGTTTTGCAAAATATATTTTATATACGGATATAAATATATATTATGGTTTCAAAATGTTTGCAAAAGGTTTTAATCCCCGGGATCCATGTGAGCAGAGAGTGCAACACTATTTCTTGCAGCTGAGGGAGAGGTCCTCTCTTGTCGGGCAGTGTATGATCATTATGGGCTAAGATGTTAAGTGTAAGACCATTGAGGGTAATACCTGATGAGTTAATCTTGCATCTGCCCACGGTCCCTGTGCTTTTATAAGGTGGCTTGGCCCAAGGACCACTTAGTGTAAGTGTTGGGCCCATTAGGAGCCCATGTGATGGGCTCAAGGGGTGCACTGTCCATAATAGTGTATTCGGCCAAGCCTTGTAACAAAGGCTGGGTTGAACCCATGTGGCTAATGTGTAGATCAATATTTGGGTCCCATGCCATACAAAGAAACCCAACTGGGCAACAGTTTGGAAGCATACTAAGCACTAAGACTTCATGGGCCTAAAGCCCATTTTTGAACTGGGCTGATTTGATCAGTTAAATAAAGGGGTAGATCTGAGATTAGATTAGCAGATAGGATAGGGGTTGATCTTAATACAAATTCAGATCTGGAAACCTCCTAATGAGATTAGGAGAGGGGCTGATCTAATATGCAGATAAGATAGGGGTCCATTCTTATCACTTAAAGGGAATTCAGATCTAAATATGATTTGGATTAGCTACTCGTAATGAGATTAGGAGCTGATCCCTTTAAGGTTATAAAAGGAGGAGGGGGCGGTAACCTCTTAGAAGATCACATCCTCAATTTCAGAAGAAGAGTTATAGAAGAGAGAACATAGCATCCAGTGAGACTGCGCTATTTTCTCTTTGCTGCCTCCTTCCTGCCGTCGCCATAACTGCCAGTTCGATCTCCTCTTCAAGCAGGAGCGATCAAGATCAGATCTTGATATCAGCCTTTGGGGAAAGGATGATTTGAAGTTGTACTCACAGCCTCCAGTGAATTCTTGCAAAGGGTTCGATTCGTTGGACGAACACTATTGATTCTGCTCCAACATTCACTATGTCATCTTCAGTGGGAGTAGTCTTTGGAGTCTTTCTTTGGGCTTGAACACCTTCGTTGGAAGATACTATTTCTCTGTATTAGGTGTATCCCTCTCCTGCTTCTGGTTTCAGATCTTGTTCGATTTAGAGTTCAAGATTGATCATTAAAAATGCATATTTTCTAAAAGAGGGAATGTGATTCCCTGATGAGGGGAGAGGAAATTTTTGAAATTCCGCCCAACCTTCCTGCAGGGTTCGGTCATCCATATGATGGACCTCTCATTCCTTCAGAAGCACCATATAACCAACTCCCTAATAGATCTCGAATCTCTCGAGATCACGATAAGATAACAAATCTTGACTTTTCTGAGATCACGATGAGGAATCATCTCGGCTCTGCTAGAGTCGAAAGTGAAACGATAAAGCCTTATCTACGTACTGCTCCTTCGGAAGCGGAACAAACCCTATCTCCACACCCCGAAGATCCCAGAGCTCTTTCGTGAGATCCACGACTACTCTAGTATATAAAGACGGAAACCTCAAGGCAAAGGTACGCATGACTACTCTACTCTCTAGCACTCAAACTCTCAAGCACTTAGCTCGCATTTACAACATATTGACTTAAGCAATCAGAGCGACCTCACCGGATTAGCCACCCCAGGTTCTTTGATAGATTCGCAGACCACCGATATAGCTCGTCGTCCACCTAGAATCCGGATCGTCCTCCATCTAGGAATAGTCAGATCACGCACCATCAGAGATCATTCAAAAACTTCAACAAATTCAAATCCCAAACATTGAATCTTGTATCGAAGACAAATTGATTTGGACCTCACCCCCTCTAGTAGATTTACTTGTAATTCTGGAAATAAGCTCGATCTTAAGTCAAAATGCACTAGAATCTTCAAATGCCTCCTAGCTTTGCAATGGCCTTAGCTGGAAACATTTCTAGAGAATGGATTTCTTAATCCCTTGAATTAAAATGTTTATTTGGTTCTAATATGATCACCAGTCTAGAATAAATATTCCATATATTTAGTTCCACAATAGGTGGAAGTGAGAGATGTGGAATGCTTTATACCACCGTTTGAGCTTTCATGTGGAGTGGAAGACTCATGCTTCACCTAACCAGGCATTCATCCATTGAAAGGTCAATGTTTTTTTTTTTTTTTTCAATTAATTGTTTAATCTTCTAAAGTCCATTTCTTTTCTTTTTGGACTTTATGGGCTATGGATTTATTGGAAGGTTCCCTCTCTATCCCACATCCAAGACCCAACTGTTAATGGAACAATGAAAGCGATTGAACTGAATGACTTATTGCTTTGTTTTCTTGCGGATACAATAGTCATATAAAAAGTATTTGAGGCCAAATAATTAACCCAACATGTCATTCCTCACCATCAAACAACCAGATATGAACATGTACTAATAAAGAGGAACAAAAATAGATTTATCATTTATATTATTGATCTGTTTACATCTTAATCAGATTAAATGAGATCAGATCAAAATAAATCCTTAACCTTGAAGATTATAAACAGATCTTCAAATTTAAGATCAGAACTTTGGGTCCATCAGACCGTAGGGGACACGATTATGAGTGAAACTGGGGGAGAAATCGAGTAATTATAAACACCCCACATTTGAAGATGTTGTCTCTCCTTCAGGATTGATCCTTCAAAGCTAAGAGCTGTCTGCATGCTCTTGATGAACAACCTCATATACAGTCCAAAGGGAATAAGGAATGAGGCCCTATTACTCTCTTTGTAAAAGAGTGACAAATTAGAGGAACCAACACATCCTTCTGGTTCGGCTGTCATTATATACTCAGCCTTTTCAAAAGAAATGAAATAGATTAAAACATTCACAAGTTATATGTACAAGTAGCAATAGTTGCATCAGAAAAGAGTGGATGAAAGCTACTGCACCTAAAAATAACAGAAATAAGAAGAATCACAGGAACCTTCCCAAGTTGGATTGTATGCTAATTGTATAGCAAGGTCGACTTCAGATATTATTTTCCTAAGTTTTAATTCATAAATAATTCAATATTATTAAGGGTTAGTTGAAACAAAGTTTTAACCTTTCTCATTGTCATCATATGCTTTGTTAAATTATAAATGCTTAAATCGTTTCTTACTATTTTAATTCATGTCTTTTTTTAGTCTTTCCTTAACCATATATTTTTTTCTCATTTTATAGTTATTCCTAAATTCCTTCCTTTAAATGATTTCATATTTTCATTCATGCATCTGAACAAAACTTTTACTCTTTTACAAGTACCCCAAGTTTATTTTAAATGAAATTTATTAAGCTTGGATAAGAATAAAATGTTTTGAGACTCAGGGTGGTGATGTAGTACTAAGCATGTAGGGTCAGTGGGTCACTAATCATGGAACACACGTTTTGCCAAGTGTGGTTTTCTGATCAATTCATCAAAAAAAAAAAAAAACTTGTGGACCTGTATTAAACTATTAATTGCAATTTCACAATAAATAAGCAAAGTTACCTGTCGTCAGGACTCCTGTCACATCTTGAATAAATCCGTGATTGTTCCACATCCCAACCCACACTTCTGATGTACAAGCTGTCTCTTTGAACCCACTAACGTATCTCATTTAGGCCCATTATTTAAATATGGATACAGGTTGATACGCTCCTATATAGGGGTGTATTATAAAGCCACTAAAATGATATGATATATGGAACACATGGTATCTAAATTTTGAACCTTGTTTCGAAATAAGGAAAGTCGTGATCTAAGAAAAACGTTTTTTTCATTTGGCATTCCTTATTTTAAGGACTTGTCCTTTTTTTTTTTTGCAGTTAAAAACTCATAAGGGTATTTGAACAGCAAAAAAGAATGCCAAATGCAAGCAAACAGCAAATAATGCCGTTTTTTAAGAAAATGATCATAAAAAAATGTCATCCATTCCAAACAGTTACTAGGATTAAGAGGTAAGAGCTAAGAACTAGAAACCCCTCACCCAGTGAATGGGCCGAAAGAATTGGTATTATTGGGCTTTAGGCTCCATTTGGAAGGAATACAATTAGAAATATCTAGAGTGCAAAATCTTGTATTTTGTATTATTTTTTATGTATTTGTACCATAGATATTTGTATTTATGCTCCTTCCAAACTGAGCCTTATGAAAACAACACAGCAAATTTACAAAAGCCCATGAAGTAGGCCCAATTTGATGAAGCATTTACGCCCATAAATTTATTTCTGTGGGGACTGGGGAGGGTGGTGCGCAAACTGCACTGCACATACACCTAAAATGTATAACCCAATAACCCATACTGAGCCCAGATTCACAAATATTATTCTTTTTCACTTTCGTTAGAGCTAATCCGTAACTATATTTCGTCTTTATCCCGCAATCAACGCTGTCATAATGAAAATAAAGAGCGATCATCCATTCGATTGATGCCACGTGTTTTCCAGATCTTGGATACCATATACGTTTCCGGTTTAAAAGAGAACCATCGCCAGCGCTAAAAAGCCCACGAAGACGACGAAGCTGAAAAAGGGCAGCGGTGTAGTGAGGAGGGAAACCGATCCAGACCAGAATCAAAACCCTAGCCCTAGAGCGAAACTCAATCTAGCTTGTCCAAACTCCATTTCTTTGAAGAGTAGCAATGGCGGATTTCGAGAAACAGCTGAAGGAGAGAGCGAAGGAGCTCAAGTCCTTCTTCAAGAAGAGTGTGAAGATTGTCGGAGACTCCTGCAAGAAAGGCTGGCACAAGGTCAGACACATCAGAGGCTGATCTAATAGGATCTACCGCAGAAAAACTAGATTCCTTTTGCTTTCAATGTAAATCGTACAAGTCTACCTTCCTGTCGTTGTGTTTCTTATTTTAGTTTTAGAAAATCTACTCTTTTTCAGACTCGGAGTGCTTGGTTGCTTTCTCTTTTGCTTCTGGTTTGATGTTTGAGCGTCTTCCATGAACATCTCTGCTTGAGTTTATATTGATTTTATTT